>NC_056726.1:429822845-429855345 GCF_019279795.1 Protopterus annectens | reverse complement strand
TTGTCTGTAGGAGGAGAAAGGATCCTGTCTGGGTGTTTGGCTCTATGGTGTCAGGCTCCTTCCATGCCCGCGTGGTGATAAGATCCCACTAAATGGATCTGCAGGAGGGGACACCCAGGATGTAGATGGACCCGTCCCAAAGGCCTCCAAGAATACTGATTCGTCCGTTAAGGGTCTGAGGGCTGACCAACCTCCCCTCTAGCGGAGAATTTCCATGATGGATGTCGGGAGGTGACCTGGGGGAACCCTCATCTTCATCCAAGTCAGTATCTTCTATGAGGGACTTGGGGGAGTCCATGTGCCTCCTCTTACACAAATACTTACGTGGGGCCTCCTCAGTGGGACTCTCTGAAGAGGGCTCTTAAGTCATGGGGGGTTCCACAATGGGATCCACCAGGGGGTCCGCTGGCACAGGCTGTCCCTGGAACTGGCTGATGGGAGTCGTGACCAAATCCAAGGTAGTCTGGGTGGAGTCCAAGCCAATGGGCTGGGGTCTCAAATCCTGGGAGAGAACCCTCTCCACCACATCAAGGCTGAAGGACAGCGCACCTCCTTGGCAACCAGCAAGGTAGAAGTTCTCCCAGCTCCGTCATGAGGATCAGGGCTGAGGCCACTCGGATCTGACAAAGTCGGAGCCAAAGACATCTCTGTTCCCTCGGATCCGGCTCCCTGTTCTCGGCCCAAGAGTTGCTCAGATCCGAACAAGTCTGATCCGAGGAGTCAAGGTAATGGCCGGCGTCGAGGTTGGAGGAACAGTCAGCGCCGAACCCCCAGCTCAGAGGATCTTCGGATCCATAAACCCAGAGACAGATGGTCGGATCAGGGAAGGAGAGATAGGATGGAAGAAGGGCATAGAGGTCCCCTCTCTGGCTGGAGAGGGGCCTGGCAAGACTCCCATTTTGATTTGGGTCTGAATGTATCTACGCATCATCTTGTGCACGTCAAGCTCCGATAGACTTAAGAGTCGACTGCGAGGAGGCGACAGACTCAGATCTGGCCCTATGAAACTAACTCGAAGGCAGCCTCCGATCCAAGGGCTCCGTCGGCTCCGGGGAGAACCTCAGGGAATGGAGCAGAGGAGAAGTGGTCCTAACAACTTTCACAGGTGGACTGGGAAAAGGCTCCCACTCAGGAAATCGCTTGCAGTGCCTCTCTACCCTTCTCTCTCTCTCTCTTTTTTGTCCTTATCTGCAGCTTTTCTCCCCGCCTCAGCAGGCTTAGAGGGAGGTTGAGTCCCAGCCTGGAGGGGGGGGGGGGGTTGATCGGCTACAGGAGCCGATGTCGAGGCAGTCGTCTCTAAGGCAGAAACTGGTAGTAGGCCCTTGGCTACCAGTTTCGCCTGCCTTTAAGGGCTCTGGGACTGAACCCTGCACACACAGCACATGGCAAACTAAGAAGGGGAATGCCAAGGTAAATAACACAGAGTGTGGCCATCAGCCGGTGAAAGCTTGCGGCCACACTGCATTTCTTGAACATTGGTTTAGGCTGGTCAGCCATAATACACTCCACTGAGCTAAAACGCTAGAGAGACACACACACTCAGGGGTTGGCTAGGCTTTTTTTTTTTAACAAACCGACGACGAGACGAAGGGGAGGAAGGGCCATCACAAACCACTACTCACACACTAAAGAATCAAATGTTCCACTTACACTACCCAACTTGGAGCTAGAGAGACCACAATGCATACACATGAAGCGGCAAACGAGATCTGAGGGAAGGTAGAAGAGGTGAGGGATTATGGGTAAGGGGAGGAGTATGGAGCAGATGCTTGACAAAATGTTGCCGGCTCGGATCTGAATACCCATAGGTTGCAGATAAATGAAGTCGAAAACTTCAGATCCTGCTTTTTGAGCCTATGCCCGCTGATTTGGGGGCAGGTCTGGCCAACCGTTTGGGGTTGTCAAGGAGTGGAAGTGGAATCTGTACCCTTGGGAAACTATATTTAAAATCCATTTGTCTTGGGTAATGAACTCCCATGTTTTTGCATGCAGAGCGATCTTTCCCCCTGAAGGAACAGTCAGTTGAGCAGGGCTTGGAAGGTTTAAAGTTAAGTCTTTGTGACAGTTTACCATAGGGGGGGGGTTGTCTTACTACTCCCAGCTTTGGAAGTGGGAGCCCCCCACTGCTTATGCCTGCGAGTACCTTGAGACTGAGGCCTGGGTGGTCTGCTGGTTTTGGGTTTGGACTGAGAAGGCCTGGAAGAGGCAGGAAAGGACCAATTCTTAGAAGGCCAGTGCCTACTAAATCTGGGAGGCTGTACTTGCAGGAAATCTTTTAACAGTTTGCATAGATTTAGCTTTTTCCTTCATCTTTTTAAGTACTACTTCTGCTTTGTTGCCAAACAGGTGGTCTTGGTTTAAGGAAGCATCCAGTAATTTAGCTTTAACATGAACTGGCAAAGATTGCTCCTTAAGCCAAGCATGCCTTCTAAGTACAGACCCAGTAACAGCAGCCCTGCAAGATGCCTCTAGTGAATCAAAATCACATTACAAAGTATGTTTTCCAACTTGTTCAGCAGAATGCCATTAAATCCTGTAAATTCTTATTTTCAGCACAGTCAGGAATCATCATTTTCTGTTTAAGCAATCCAATAAGATGTTGCTGATACTTTTAACATATGAAACTGGCAGTTTAACGCCCTAACGGCCAAGGTTGCATAAGTGTATACCTTCTTACCCCATCTATCCAGCGCCCTGGAATCTCTATCAGAGGGGTAGGATTTGTTTCAGCAGTAGTAGTTAGTGTCCTTGGGTCCCTTTGAAATGGTCTCAGGATCCAGAGTAGGATTTTTATAGAGGAACTTGTGAGAGTCAGGAACCCTTTAATATCTACCTGGTTTTCTGGGAGCAGGAGGTAAGGAGTCAGGGGCCAAGCTAGACTCCGAAAAAGCATCAACAATGTCCAGTACAGGGGGGGGTAGCTAAAGGGCTGTGTTGGGGCAGGGGTAAGAAATCCCCAAGCCTCTTTTTTAGAATCAGAGTAATCCTGGCTTTCCCAGTGAAAACGCTCCCAAAGAGTATGCAAGGTTTCACCAAAAGAGAAATCCTCTGGAGGGGGAAGCAGAGGGAATAGAGTCCTCTGCATCAGAATCCTCATGGGTAGACCCAGTGTAAATCCTGGTCATCAGAGGAAAAGTACAGTTTTGTACCTACCATAAATGTAGATGTCCGAACAGGATAGCATCTGCAGTCATAACAAATGGGTTGTCCTGTCGTCAGGCAGCCCTTCGGTCTGCCGGATTCCAAAGTCTGGGTCCGGCTTCGGCTGATGTCACACTTCACCCGACGTCATCTCCGCTGGTCTTCGGGTATAAAGGCATCAGCCGACGCCATTTTCCTCAGTGTTTCTTGCCCCAGATGCCAGTTGCCCTCTAGGAAAGCTAAATTTTGGATAAATGCCAATGTTTCCAAAATAGTAGAAGGCAAACACAAAAAATAAGCATGTATGTACATATATACAAACAAATACACCATAAGAGACTCCCCCCAGCTAGCTATTAGGAGGGTAAATACCCTAGGAGTACCACAGAGGGGAAGGAGGGTGGGTAATCCTGACTGCAGATGCTATCCTGTTCGGACATCTACATTTATGGTAGGTACAATATGTCCTTCAAGGATGCATCTGCAGTCAGAACAAATGGGTAGAATACCATAGCCAAACTAGGGGAGGAGGAAGAAGAATTATGGTGTAGTTAGGATCCCTTGCAATACAGCAGTGGCAAACCCTGCTCGGGATCTAGAGTACAGAGGTAAATTATAATGCTTGGCAAATGTATGCACGGAGGTCCGCCGCCTCAATAATGTCCTTGGTTGCCACTCCTCGTAAGAAAGCTGTGGTAGTGGCTGTAGCCCTTGTAGAATGAGGTCTTATGTTCTGTGGAACTGGTTTTCCATGGTAGGAGTAACAGAATCTTATGCAATTTCCTATCCATTTGGAGATTGTCTGTTTGGAAATTGCTTTTCCTTCCCTTCCTGTTGCATAGGCTACTAAAAGCTGGTCAGTTTTTCTGTTACTTTTGATTCTGTCCAGGTAGTACCGTAACTGTCTGTGTACATCCAAGGTATGCAGCAGCCTTTCCCCCCTGTTCTGTGGACTGGGAAAGAAGGTAGGTAGGTGGATTGCCTGGTTTAAAGACACTCTGGATACCACCTTAGGCATAAATGTAGGATTAGTTCTCATGGACACTATCTTGATGGAAGATTAGGAAGGGTTGTACTGCCATTAAGGCCTGTAGTTCCGAAACCCTCCTTGCTGAAGTAATTGCCAGTAGGAAAGCAGTTTTCCATGATAGGTGTTGAAGATCTGCTGTTGCTGCTGGTTCAAATGGATGTAGTGTCAATTTTTCTAGCACAAAGTTCAAGTCCCATGCTGGTAATGGTGGTTTCCTAGGAGGTTTTACATTCTTGATCCCTCTGAGGAATTGCCTGAGTAGAGGATGAAAAGACAGGTGGATCAAGCTGTATTCTGCGGAAATAGCTGATGCATGTATCTTGATGGAGGAATAGGACAGGCCCGTATGTAGAAGCTCTGCCAAGTACTCCAGGATGTTAGCAATATCTATGTTCGAGACATCTTTTCCTCTTTCAGTACTCCAAATGACAAACCTTTTCCATTTTCCTGCATAGTTCCTTCTTGTTGAAGGTCTGCGGGCTTCAAGGATAATGTCTTTAACCCTTTGGGATAAGTCTGGGTTAGTTGCTGTTATGTGATGTTCCAGGCAGTCAGTTGCAAGGTTTTTAGGTTTGGGTGCATGATGTTGTAGTTGTTTTGAGTTAACATCAAAGGCATCAGGGGTATTGACCACATTCTCCCCTGAGACATGCTCCTCAGCAAAGGATACCAGTGTTGTCTTGGCCAATTCGGAGCTATCAGAATTATCCTTGGACGTTCCTCTTTGATTTTCAGTAGTACCTTGTGCATCAAAGGAAGAGGTGGAAATGCATATGCTGTCAGACCTTTCCAACTGAAGGATAGAGAGTCCACCTTCCATGCTAGTGGGTGGCATGTCCTTGTGCAGATTTTTTTGAGCTGGTGATTGAGTGGGGATGCGAATAGGTCTATTTGTGGCATTCCCCATTTCTTTGTGATGGCCTTGAAGATGTCCGGGTGTAGCATCCATTCGTGAGCATCCGAGGTGGTTCTGCTTAACATGTCTGCTAGGGCGTTTTCTTTTCCCGGCACAAATATTGCCTGTAACTGGATGTTGTAGCTCAGAGCCATATTCCAAAGGTCCAGAGTCATTCTGCATAGGGGGTATGAATGAGTGCCTCCCTGTTTGTTGATGTACCACATGACTGTGGTGTTGTCTGTCCTTATCATTAAATGGCCTTCTTTGAGGAATGGTTTGAATTTCTGGATTGCTAGTTTTACTGCCAGCATTTCTTTTTGGTTTATGTGCAGGTGCAGCTGGTCTGGAGTCCACAATCCTTGTATGCACTTGTCCAACATGTGCGCCCCCCAGCCTAGGTCTGAGGCGTCCGTTGTGATGGTTTGGTTTGCTTGAAAGTTGTGGAAGGGCAAGCCTGGGTTTGACTGGCATGCTTGAGCCCACCATAGGAACTCTTGTTTCAGGCATGGGATTAGTGGGATTTCGGTTTCTAAGCTGTGCCTGTGTTGAGACCATAAATTCTTTAGGTACCACTGTAGTTCTCATATACAGTCTGGCATGGGGGACCAGGATTATGCATGATGCCATGAAGCCCAAGGCCTGCAGTACTTTTTCTTGCTGTTAGTTTGTGCTGCTTTGTTAATGCCAAGAAGTAAAGAGGGAGTTGTGCTTGTTTTTCTGCAGTTAGGAATGCCATTTGTTTTACTGTGTCCAATTCCGCACCAAAGAATGTTCTTGTCTGGGATGGTATCAGTCTTGACTTTTTTAAATTGACTGTGTATCCCAGGACTTGTAGTAAGCAAATGACTCTTTGTAAATCTGTTGTCAGCTTGCTTTTGTTGTCCGCTTGTAACAGGCAGTCATCCAGGTATGGATAAATTTGGATTCCCTGTAGCCTGCAATGAGCGATTACTGATGCCAGGCATTTTGTGAATACTCTGGGCGCAGTAGATAAGCCAAAGGGCAATGCTGAGAATTGATAATGCTCTGATCCTGCAAGAAATCTGAGGTATCTTCTGCAATTTGGTCGTATGGGGACATGCAGGTATGCCTCCTTGAGATCTAGAGTTACCAGCCAACACTCCTTGCCCAGCATGGGAAGAAGTTGCTGTAGGGTCAGCATTTTGAATTTTGGTACAATGATGTATGTGTTTAAGACGGACAGGTCGAGAATAGGTCTCCAACTTTTCTCTTTTCTTGGTACTAGGAAGAGTCTGGAGTAGAATCCTTTGCCCTGTTGTGTTATTGGTACTCTTTCCACAGCTCTCATCTTTGTTAATTGAGCCATCTGCTTTAGAGCTTCTGTTTTTTGATTTGGAGGTAGGTTTGGCATTCCTCTTTTTACTGGTAAGGTGTGGAAGTGGAACCTGTAGCCTTGGTCTATGGTTTGCAAAATCCACTTGTCTTTTGTGATATAGTGCCAATTTTTCGAAAATAAGGCTAACTTTCCGCATAAAGGTGCTGCTATTTGCTCCCTGGTAGGCGGTGTCAGAGCCAAGTCACTGTGATTGTCCTGTTGCAGTGGCAGTGGTTGTGTCTGTGCCTCTCTGGTTATTGCCTTGCCACTGGCGTCCTCTATAGGCACCTCCTCTGGATTGATTTCTGCCTCTAGAGCGTCTATTCCTGCCTCTGAGATTTTGAGGAGTCTGGAAAGGACCAATTTTGGCAGGCCAGTTCCTGCTAAACCTTGGGGCTGAACCTGTAAGAAATCCTTAACTGTTTGTACAGATTTTGCCTTCTCTTCCATTTTCTTCATTACTTGCTGAGCAGGTGTACCAAATAGACTGGCCTTATCCATAGGAGCATTTAACAGCTTTGCTTTAACATGATCCGGCAAAACCTGTTCCTTCAACCATGCATGCCTTCTTATCACTGTGCCAGTCATGGCTGATCTAAATGAAGCCTCCAGTGCATCATAGCCACATTTTAAAGAATGGTTACTAACCTGCTGAATGTTATTCACCATTTCTAAAACATATTTCTTATCTAAGGAGTCATCAGAGGACAGCTTCTTAGTTAACTGATCAAGCATAAACTCTTGGTATTGGACCATGTGAAACTGACAGTTTAAAGCTCTAGCTGAGAGAGTAGCAGAGGTGTAAACTTTTTTCCCCCATCTCTAAGGACCTGGATTCCCTTTCAGAAGGGAGAGGGTTTTGCTGAGGTCGGCTACTGCCTTAGGCCCCTGGGATATAGTCTCAGGATCTGCAAGTGGGGCCTTGTATAGGTGGTGATGAGTGTCTGGCACCCTGTAAAATCTATCTGGTTTGGCAGGGGCTGGAGGTAAAGTATCAGGAGCAGTGCAAACATCATTAAATGCATCATCCACAACAGGCAGAACTGGAGGTATAGCTAAGGGCCTATGTTGTGGTAAGTGCAGAAAGGTCCTAAGCCTTTTTCTTGAATCTGAGAAATCTTGTCCCTGCCATTGGAATTGTTCTCTCATGGCATGTAAGGTTTCCCCAAAGGAAAATTCCTCTGGTGGAGAGGCAGATGGAATGGATTCTTCAGCATCGGAATCTTCATAAGTAGAAAAAGGAGCCTCTGGCTGATCTGCAATGTCTGAGTCATCCGAAGAATCATCAGAGGACACTGGCTCGGGGGCTCTGCTCTAGGTCTCTTTTCTGGAGGCTGAGAGGCCCTGTCTGGGTGAGATTGGGATCCCCTAATTAAGGAGATTAAATCCTCTGCCAGAGTAAGCATTTGTGAACTAGAAGTGGGCCTATGTGAGGGGGTCTTAACAGGCACTGATTTAACAGTTTTGGCTGCTTTAGCCCTGGCAAAGGCCTTTATAGACATGGCTGCAGGAGGCCTAGCAGCACCACGTGCTGGGGTAGAGACATCCAAAGGGATGGTGTCTGATAATTCACTAGGAACCACAGTAGTAGGCAAAACTTCAGAGGCCGATTCAACTAAGGTAGCAGGAGCCTCAGTAGTAGTCATGGATTCGGCTGAAGATTGACCCGTTTCTCGGTTTCGCCGAAACAGAGACACTCGCTTGCTTAACCGTGGTTTCGGCCAAAACCGCTGGACCGACCCAGTGTCGGTCTTTTTCTTTGCGTTTAACAATTTGGGTAGTCGGAGGATCCGACGGCATAATGTACGCAAAATCTGAGCCGAAAAACTGTTCAGCAAACTCCGACCGACGCCTAAGCGTTCGTCGGTTGAAGGAAGCACAGGCTAAACAGGCTGCTACGTCGTGGTCTGGGCCTAAACAAGGTAGGCAGTAAGAGTGGAAATCTTTATGAGGTATTTGTTTCCCACAAGTTAAACAGTTATTTACTTTTTCTGACATCGGCTGAGGCAAGAAAGGAGTCCCCAATGGGGTACTTCGCTTTTTAGAAGTCTTCGAAGTAGTAATCTCTGGATCTGACCGACCGGCACTTGCGAACAGCTTCTGCTTCGGGCGCCACGCGGCAAGAAAGACTGAGGAAAATGGCGTCGGCTGATGCCTTTATACCCGAAGACCAGCGGAGATGACGTCGGGTGAAGTGCGACATCAGCCGAAGCCGGACCCAGACTTTGGAATCCGGCCGACCGAAGGGCTGCCTGACGACAGGACAACCCATTTGTTATGACTGCAGATGCATCCTTGAAGGACATCAGAAATTTCAGAATCCTGATCACAAGAATCATAAGCAAATTCAGTCCTAGGTCTTAGAGGGAGAAGGTTGGCTTCCCCTGATTAAAGAAATAAATAGTCTTCAGCCATTCTTTTAATTTGTTTTTAGGCACAGAGGCCTGACCATGCGGTCTGGGAGTCGTTTTTTAAGGCATGGATAGAGTTTTAGGCCTTGAAGAAAATGGCATCGGTTTAATATGCAGGTCAGTAGGCCTGAATACACCCTCAGAAGCCAGTGCCTGCACAGCGACTCAGGACACATTCAAGGTAGAGACATCCGCAGATTTCACAGTCGAAGAAGCATCTCGCGGCATACCAGACTCCAAATGGGTCTCAGTAGAGGCCTGCAAATCTGAAGAGTAGTGGGTATCAGGGGCTGGGAAAGCTCCTCACCGAGTACTGGTGAACTGGTAACTAGCTTAGGAGAAGCGTCATCGGCAGCTTTGGACCTAGGCAGCCTCTCTATCTCTGCATTTTTTCGGAATGTCAGTAGTCAGGTGGCTTACCGAAGCCATATCTGGATAACTGAACTGAGTACTAAAATATTTAGAAGCATAACTATACCGATGACGAATAGTTCAATGTTTAAATAAGGCACAAAACCGACAGTGAGGTACGTCATGGTCAGGGCCTAGGCAAGGAATACAGTAAGAATGATAATCTTTATGAGGTATTTGCTTTCCACAAGAAATACAATTATTGACTTTTACTGACATTGGTTTACAGAAAGAAAGTTTCCCCAATGGGGTACTTAGCTTTAGTGCAAGACTAAAGTTCTGAAACTCGAAAAAAAGAAGTTATGTACCTACCATAAAACGTTCCATGTTAGTTGTCTTCATCTCGCCTTCTTTCTTGCTGGTTGGGATCTGAGCCGATCCTCGGCTCCGACTCGGACATCTTCTATAGCTTGAGGGCCGTTTACTGGCTCTAGGATACCCCTTATCCCATGATGCCTAGCGCTAGCTACCCAGATCTTGTTTGTAATAGCTAACCCCAGACATAGCCAGAGAATCAACCTGTCCAAACAGGTTGAGCATACCTGTCATACTCTCTAAGTCAGTAGAGGAAACAAACCAGAGAACATTCATCCAGTGAAATCAAAACTCCTCTCGATCCAATAGGACAGGGGGACAGAGGGTGGGACGCAAGAAAGAAGGCGAGATGAAGACAACTAACATGGGACGTTATGGTAGGTACATAACTTCTTTATGTTAAGTTGCCTATCTCGTCTTCGTTCTTGCTGGTTTGGACAGCATCCCTAGCACCTACAATCCTGGGCGGCTCATTGGAGCAGACTCTTCAGAACAGTGGAACAAAAGTCAGCTCTACTCCTGGAGACCATATCTAGCTTGTAATGAGAAATAAAGGTATGAGGATTTGCCCACGTAGCAGCTGCACAGATAGAATCCATGGGCAACCTAGACTGGAAGGCTACAGAGGTGGCCAAAGCCCTTGTAGAATGACCTTTCGGTTTGATAGGCAACTGTTTCTCAACTGATAATGAAAGTAATAATGTGAGATAACCACCTGGATAAGTTCACTTTGGAAACTGGGAGACCTTGTTTGCCTAGAGCGTAGAAGAGGAATAGCTGGTCCGACTTACTTATATCCTTAGTCCTATGCTAGTAAAAACGCATTTGTCTACGAACGTCCAGTTGGTGTACTTTGTATTCTGCCTTGTTGGTGTGGTTAAGGAAAAACACAGGAAGGTCTATAGATTGTTTTCTGAGAAGACGTTCGGAAGGAACGAGGGATTAGTCCTCAGAGCAACCCTGTCCTTATGAAAAACCAAGTATGGAGGACCAACACATAGTGCCCGAAGTTCAGAGACGCGTCTAGCTGAAGTAATAGCTACCAGAAAGTGTTTTCCAAGATAGAAACTTAATGGAGCAGGATGCTGCAGGTTCAAAGGGGGGCATAATTAAGAAGGTTAGTACCAAATTAGTGTCCCAAGGAGGAGGGGGATCTCTTACTGGAGGTCTAAGAAGAGTAGCCCCTCTTAAAAAAAGCTTTACAGAGCTTATGAGACAATGTTTGAATTAGACAACCCAACATGAAAGTTAGAAATGGCCGCCAATTGAACCCCGATTGTAGCAGAAGTGGACCCAGAATGAAAAAGTTGTGCTAGGAACTCCAAAATTTTGTGGACTGGGGCTGAAAAAGGATCTACGTTCCTAGCCTCTGCCCAACAAGAAAAACGTTTCCATTTGCTAGTATAAGTCTTTCTAGTTGTGGACTTGTGAGAGGAGACAATCTCACGCACAGCCAGGGAAATGCTGGGAAGCCTGGCTAAGGTTGGAAGTGGAGCTTTGAGCTGGAGTGTTTGGAGGGAATGATGCAGCCCACCTGACTGATGAATCAATAGGTCTGGAATCGGATCCAGAGTCCAGGGCTGATCGAAAAAGTAATAGTGCAGGAACGGAAACCATATCTGTTGAGGCCAGTAGGGGGCACAGCCAGGGAAATGCTGGAAAGCCTGGCTAAGGTTGGAAGTGGAGCTTTGAGCTGGAGTGTTTGGAGGGATTGATGCAGCCCATCTGACTGATGAATCAGTAGGTCTGGAATCGGATCCAGAGACCAGGGCTGATCGAAAAAGTAATGGTGCAGGAACGGAAAAGTACAGTTTTGTACCTACCATAAATGTAGATGTTCGAAGATCCACATTGCTGCAGTCCTTACTTATGGGTAGTCCGCTGTCCTCGGTCGGCCCGAATACCAAAGTATTAGGCTGACGTCGGTCATGGGCGCACAGCCCTGACATCAGAGCGTCCGTGTATAAAAGTGCATGACCGACGTCATATCCTCAGTCTTTTCTTGCCCCAGATGTCAGAAGGCCCTAAAAGAAAGGCCACAGCCAAAAAACAGAATACCTTCCCAAAAGATATGCCCAACTACAGCCATCACCCAAACCATATAACCATGCTAAGCTACAGAGGGGAAGGAGGGAGGGAAAATTGGACTGCAGCAATGTGGATCTTCTAACATCTACATTTATGGTAGGTACAAAACTGTACTATGTTCTTCATCTCACATTGCTGCAGTCCTTACTTATGGGTAGAATCCCAAAGCAACGGGAAAGGGAGGTTGGAAAAATCATAAAGCATTAGGGGCTGCTAAAATGCCCTGTAATATTGCAGTGGCAAATCCAGCCCTAGACTTAGAATAAAGAGGAAGGTGGTAATGTTTAGAAAAAGTATGTACTGAAACTCCAAGTGGCTGCTTCCAAAATATCCTTTGTAGCTACCCCCCATAGAAAGGCAGTAGAAGTTGCAGTAGCTCTAGTGGAATGAGGTCTGAGTCCAGTCGGAATCTCCTTACCATGATGGGAATAACAAAAAGAAATACAAAACCCAATCCAGTTAGAAATAGTTTGTTTTGAAACAGGTCTACCCTGTGAACCCAAAGCAAAAGAAACAAACAACTGCTGAGACTGTCTGAACTCCTTGGTTCTGCTCAAATAATAACGCAACTGCCTGTGAATATCCAAAGTATGCAAAATCTTCTCCCCTTTATTTTGAGGATTTGCATAAAAAGTAGGCAAATGAATAGTTTGGTTTAAGGCCACACTAGAAACCACTTTAGTCATAAAGGAAGGATTAGTACGCAAAGATACCCTATCCTTATGAAAAATCAAGAAAGGCTCCACTGCCATAAGGGCCTGTAATTCAGAAACCCTTCTTGCAGAAGTAATGGCCAACAAAAAAGCAGTTTTCCATGACAAATACTTTAACTCGGCAGTAGCTGCAGGCTCAAAAGGTTGTAGAGTAAGCTTTTCCAACACAAAATTGAGATCCCAAGCAGGAGTAGGAGCTCTACGTGGGGGTCTTATGTTCTTTGCCCCTCTGAGAAACTGCTTAAACAAAGGAGGGTCACAGTCATAATTAGCCGAAATGGCTGCAGCATGAACCTTTATGGAGGAGAAGGACAAACCTTTGTCTAATAACTCAGTAAGATATTGTAAGGAAGCACTCAAATTAGGCTTGGAAACATCAAAGTCCTTCCCTTTGCTCCAAATAAAAAATCTCCTCCATTTATCAGCATAAACTTTCCTTGTACTAGGCCTCCTGGCCTCCAAAATAACATTCAAAACTTGTGGAAGCTGAGAACCTCCAGAATCTAAAACAGAATATGCCAGGCTGTTAGATGCAGAGACTGAATTCTGACATTGAGAAAGTGATTGCCCTCCTGAGACAAAAGGTGTGGAAGCAAAGGCAGAGGCCATGGAGGGTCTCGGACCAAACTCCTCAGTAGTGGGTACCAGTGTTGTCGAGGCCAATCCGGTGCTATCAGGATCATGGATGGCTTGTCTTGTCTGGCCTTCAAGAGAACCTTGGGCAGAAGAGGTAGAGGTGGAAAGGCATATACATGAAGATTGTTCCAACTGAATGACAGAGCGTCCACCTTCCAAGCTGTGGGATGAAACCTTTTTGTGCAAAACTTTGGCAACTGGTAATTTAGTGGAGAAGCGAACAGATCTATGTCTGGAGTTCCCCATGACACTGTCAACTTTTGAAATACCTGAGGATCCAATTTCCACTCGTGAGGATCCACTATTTGTCTGCTCAATACATCTGCTAAGGAGTTCTGTGCTCCTGGTAGAAATCTTGCCTGAAGATTGAGGTTGTAACTGAGAGCTGTCTCCCACAAAATCATCGCTTGTCTGCAAAGAGGGTACGAATGAGTTCCCCTTGCTTGTTGATGTACCACATGACAGTTGTGTTGTCTGTTAGAATCAACACCTGCCCTGGGTGAAGTAAATCCTTGAAAGCCATCAATGCAAATTGTACTGCTAACATCTCCTTCAAGTTGATATGCAAATGTTGAAGTCTGGCAGGCCACGTGTCTTGCACCCATTTTCCATTGAGGTGTGCTCCCCAGGCCTTGTCCGAGGCATCCGTCATTAGAATCTGACTCGCCTCTGGTCGGGTCACAGAGAGTCCCTTGTTTAGGTGACATTCCTGAGCCCACCACAAAAATTCCTTCTGAATGCAAGGTATTATCTGAATGACAGTGTCTAGATCCTGGCAGTGTTGTGTCCATAGATTTTGAGATACCATTGAAGCTTCCTCATATGCAATTTGGCATTGGGAAGCACCAGAATACAAGATGCCATGAACCCCAAGGCTTGAAGGACTGTCCTTGCAGTCAGCCTGGACTGTAGAGACATTTGATGGAAATAAAGTGAAAGACTTTTCTGTTTGTCCGGGGTCAAAAAGGCCATCTGGGAAGCTGTATTCAGTCTCACACCCAGAAAGCACATGTCCTGAGAGGGTACTAGACTGGACTTTGTTTCGTTCACAGAATACCCTAGGCATCTTAACACTACCATCACATACTGTAGATGCTGAAGAAGCTCGTCCTCGTCTTGTGCCATAATCAGGCAATCGTCCAAATAAGGATAAATTTGTATTCCTTCCATCCTGAAAAAGGCTATCACTGGAGCCAGAACCTTTGTGAACACTCTGGGCGCAGTAGATAAGCCAAAGGGCAATGCAGAGAATTGATAATGTAAATTTCCAGCTCAAAAACGCAGGTACTTCCTGCAACTGGGCCCGATAGGAACATGAAGATAAGCCTCTTTTAGATCCAGAGTTACCATCCAGTGATCTTTTCCCAGCAGAGGCAAAAGCTGTTGTAATGTCAACATTTTGAACTTTGGAATGTCCAAATAAGTGTTGAGGAGAGATAAATCCAAAATCGGTCTCCACGTGTTCCCTTTCTTTGGTACTAGAAACAGGCGGGAATAAAACCTTAGACCCACTTCTGAAGGAGGTACTGGCTGTATGGCTCCCATGTGAAGAAGTAATGAAATCTGTTTGTGAGCCTCCATCCTTTGCCGAGGAGGAATGTCTGGCATACCTTTGAAAGGAGGCAATGTATGGAAATAAAACTTGTAACCTTTGTTTATAATGTCCAACACCCATTTGTCTTGGGTGATTAAAACCAATTTTGCTTGAAGAGAGCTAGCTTTCCTCCCAAAGGAGCTGCCAGGCAAGAAGAATCTGGCAGCTGAAAATGCAGGTCATTGGGCCTGTTTACGAAAGGACTGGCCCCTACCCTCACCAGCAGATTGAGCAGGCGAACTCCATGTTCTAGGCCTAAAGGTACTCTGAGCTCTGCCCCTACCACGCCTAGATCTACCCCTAGACTGGGAATCAGAAGAAGGGTACGTCCACCCCTTAGCAGGCCAATTTCTACTAAACTTAGGAGGTTGAACCTGCAACAAATCTTTAACAGTCTGCATAGACTTAGCCTTGTCCTCCATTTTCTTCAAAACAGACTCCACAGGAGGACCAAACAAAACTTCGGACTGTAAAGGGGCGTCCAGAATTCTAGACTTAACATGCTCAGATAAATTCTGATCCTTAAGCCAGGCATGCCTACGAAGAACTGAACCAGTGGCAGCCACTCTAGAAGAAGCCTGCAAAGCATCAAAGCCACACTGCAAAAAGAATGTTTCCCCACCTGTGCAGAAACATGCACCAAATCTTGCAATTCTTTACACTCTATGCCCTCTGCCAAAGCATCCACTTTAGATTTTAGCTGAGAAAGGAGGAAATTCTGATATTTCAACATATGAAACTGGCAATTTAAAGCCCTCATTGCTAAAGTAGAAGAGGTGTACACCTTCTTACCCCATCTGTCCAAAGCTCTAGCTTCCTTATCTAGAGGAACCGGAAGGAACCGGATTCTTTACAACAAAAGCCCTAACACCCTTAGGCCCCTGACTAATAGTTTCTGGGTCCGCCCTAGGACTCTTATATAGGTATTTATGAGCCTCAGGTACCCTATAATACCTGTCCGGTTTAACTGGTGCAGGAGGCATAGAATCTGGATTAAATGAGGCCTCCGAAAAAACATCCTGAACAACATCCAAAACAGGAGGAATAGCCAAGGGTCTGTGCTGTGGTAAAAACAAGAACTCTCTAAGCCTCTTTCTGGAATCTGAGTAATCCTGTCCTTCCCACTTAAAATGTTCCCTCATAGAGTGTAAGGTTTCTGAAAATGAAAAATCCTCTGGAGGAAGCAGAAGGAGTAGAATCCTCTGCATCGGAATCCGAATAAGGAGGAAAATCTTGAATATCTTCAGCAGAAGACTCAATCATCTGAGGCCTGCTCCAAAATTTCCAACTCTGGCTCTACCCTGGGCCTCTTATCAGGAGGGGGCATGGAACCTCTAATTAAAGTAATCAAATCTTCTGCCATTTTAAGCATATGCTTCTTAGGTACAGACCCCGAAGAACCAGAACTAACTCCAGAAGAAGGCAAAACAGACCTGCCCTTAGAAGGAGCCCTAGAAACAGTAGCAGAAGGCCTAACCCCCTTAGGCAAAGAAGGGAGAATAGTAACCTGAGAGGCCCCTTCAGCCTGACCTGACTCCTGTGAGGCCACATCCTGTAAAATCAAGGTTTCCCCCTGAGACTCAACAGAAACTTCAGCCGGATCCACCTGTTCCACTGCAGTCTCTAAAGGACCGGCGTCCGAAATGGACGAATCATCCTGTCTAGGCTTTACAGATTTGTCTTTCGCTTCTTCGGAAGGCGTCGGAGGATCCGACGGCATATTATAATTACACCGTTTGCCAAAGACTAACCTAGCGCAATCTAGCCTTCTCTTAATAGTGCGCTTATTAAACCCTAGCACAAAACCGACACCCAACTACGGTGCTCGGTCCCAAGCAAGGGATACAAAGCGAGTGGTAATCCCTATGCGGTATCTGCTTCCCACAAGAAATACAATTATTCACTTTTTCTGACATCCGGTAAATAACTGAGGCAAGAAAAAACAAAAATGCTCCCCAACGGGGTACTTAGCCCAACTTGGTATATCTGAAACTCCGAAAACGAAAAATTTCAGAAAGCCGAACGGCACTTGCAACGCTGCTTCTGCATCGGACCATGCGGCAAAAAAGACTGAGGATATGACGTCGGTCATGCGCTTTTATACCCTGACGCTCTGATGTCAGGGCTGTGCGCCCATGACCGACGTCAGCCTAATACTTTGGTATTCGGGCCGACCGAGGACAGCGGACTACCCATAAGTAAGGACTGCAGCAATGTGAGATGAAGAACATCCATATCTGTTGAGGCCAGTAGGGGGCAATGAGGATCATTTTGCAACCCAACAATATTGCTTTCTGTACGAGTTTTGGTATCAGGGGAAACGGAGGGAAGGCGTAAAGAAATTCCTGAGGCCAATTGTGGACTACAGCGTCTCTGGGTGTGTGACCTGGAAGCGGAAGAAGGGAGAAGTAGTTGCTGCAATTGCTGTTGAAGGCGGTGGCAAAAAGATCGCAGCAAGGCTGTCCCCATTTGCGGAAGATCAGATCCGCAACTACCCGATTCAGATACCACTCGTGAGGCATGAGAATAGCTCTGCTGAGCCTGTCCACTATAACGTTGGACCTCCCAGGGATGTGCGTCGCAATCAGAAATCGTTGGGAGGAAATCGCCCACTTCCAGAGTCTGAGTGCTTCTCGACATAGGGGGTAGGCATGGTTCCGCCCTGCTTGTTGATGTACCACACCACTGATATGTTGCCCGTTTGAATTGCAATGGTCCCAGAAGGGAGAGTCTTGGAAGAGCTTGCAACACTAGGAGCACGGCTCTTATTTCTAGGATGTTTATATGCAGGTGGTACTCGTGAGGCTGCCAAGTGCCTTGGACTGTCCTGCCCTGATAATGCCCCCCCACCCTATCAGGTAGGCGTCTGTGATCACTGTGGCAACTGGAGGGGGCTGAATGAAGGGTCTGCCCTAAGTCACTAGTGGGGGAGACCATCCACCAGGAAAGGTGCCTTTTGCATGCTTCTGTAATCATGAGAGACATGGGAAGCTGTTGGAAAGACCACTGTGTGAACAGAAGCCACTGAAGGACCCTCATGTGAAAGCGGGCCAGTGGGATTAGAAGAACTGCCGCTGCCATGGAACCCAGAGTTTGAAGGACAAACCTGACTTGGACCCTTTTGCTCTGCATTAGAATTTGTACTTGCTGGTGAACTGTAGACGCCCTTTCTGGCGGTAGCCTTGCGGACATGTTCCTTGTGTCTAAGTCTGCTCCGATATAGGCGATAGATTGACAGGGCAACAAGGCAGATTTTTCGAAGTTTATTGTAATGCCTAGCTGGGAGCAGATTGTGATAGTGTAGTCCCTGCTTGCAGAAGTTGATACCTGGTAGTAGCAGTGACGAGCCAGTCGTCTAGATATGGAAACACCTGGAATCCTCGACATCTCAGGTGAGCCAGGACCACTGCCATACACTTGGTGAACACCCTGGGGCTGTGGTGAGACCAAAGGGCAGAGCTCTGAACTGGTAATGACTGGCTCCCAACCGGAAGCGAAGGAATCTCCTGGAGCGCCTGTCTATTTTGATGTGGTAGTACGCATCCTAAAGATCTATGGAGCACATCCAATTGTCCTGACCCAGAAAGGGTAGAATGGACTGCAGCGTGACCATCCGAAACTTTGTTCTTTGAACAGACTTGTTTAGTCTGCTGAGATCCAGAATCTGTCTCCAGTCCCCTGGCTTTTTTGGTACCAAAAAGAACCTTGAGTAAGTTCCGGATCCATGTTGGTCTGCCGGGACTTCCTGGATGACTTTTTTCTAGCAGTTTTGAAACTTCTACGACTGCTTAGTCCCTCAGATTGGGTGGAACATCTGAAAGGGATCTGCTTGACGGTAAGGGGGGTTGAGAGAAGGGAATTTTGTAACCTCCGGATATAACTGACCGTACCCATTTGTTTTGCGTTAAATTTTGCCAGGCTTTTGGGTACAGTGAAAGTCTTATCCCAACTGCCCCCAGGGGTGGGCAGCCGGGCAACCCTTCAGGGATGCTGAAAGGGCTTCTCAGAGAAGGATTCTCTGTTGCCCTGGTTCTGCGGACCCCCTCTGCCACGAGGGTGGCATCTGTTGTTGTTTCCCCCTCTGCCCCTGGAGGTCTATATGACTATTTAATGATTGAAGCACCTTTAATTCCTCTTATTAAGGGTCTTCCCAAGATACATAAAGGGGTAGTTCCTCCTCCCCTACGACCTATTGTATCTGGGAAGCTATGGGTTACCGAACATGCGTCCCACTATGTGCAGTCGAGGTTAGGTCCCCTGATAGGTCTCATTCCCACCATTTTAAAGAATTCCTTTGAATTATTGAAGGATTTGAAAAAATGTTGCCTTGCTTGATAGTTTAAGATCAGATACCCTGATGGTTACATTGGACATAAAAAACCTTTTTACTAGCATTCCAAATGAGTTTGGAGTGGATGCAGTTAGAGATTGCCTAGTTGAACTGAGTGATCTAGACAATACAGACCAGCTGACTATCTGTTCTCTCTTAGACCTAATCTTGAACAATAATGTCTTCTTATTCCAAGATAGGATGTTTAGGCAAACATGGGGGTGGCAATGGGCACCCCCTGTGCCAATACCTATGCCAATTTGGCTGTATATGCATGGGAGAAGACATTTTCAATGATTTGAGATTTAGGGCTAATGTTACCCTATACAGACGTTTTGTCGATGACATCCTTCTTTTTTGGAATGGAGGCATTGAATCCCTGAATGAGTTTGTGGATTACATGAGTTCGACTACGACCTTTCTGGATTTCACTCATGAATATTCATTTACTGAGGTTAATTATCTTGACATCACAATTTATAAGAATGCCTTGAATGAAATTACTACTTCCCTATATAGGAAACCATGTTGGAGGAATGGCATACTCCACTATGGAAGTATGCATCCTAGGTATGTTTTCCCCAACGTGGTTAAGAATCAAATGTCGAGAATAAAGAAACTCTGTAATATTGATAGTGACAAGGAGTGGCTCCTGGATTTTCAGGCCAAATGTTTTTTAGATAGGGGATATCCCTCCCAGTTGGTGCTAGGATATAGAAATGATACCATCTTGAATGATGAAAGATCCTCCAAGAGTGGGGTCTTGAATGGACATGTAGCCTATGGTGCTAGGTCTAAAGCTGGGAACAAGGTTCCTTTTGATATTAAACATACAAATGACATAGGATATATTAGAGATATTATCTCTAGAAATTGGAAACTACTTACTATGGATAATGAATTACTGAAAATAGTCGGAGAGAGACCAAGTTTTAGATATAATAACTGTTATAATCTGAAAAGATTATTGTGCAGAGAGAATATCAAGATTAAATCCTTGGATATTAGAGCAAGTCTCAGACAGGGAACTTTTCCCTGCAAGAAATGCTGTATCTGCAAGTATATTTCAACTGAGCAGATTTTTGAACGTACTGAGCTAGGCTTGTTGTTTGAACCCAACTTTTACGCAACATGTGACACAGTGAATGTCATTTACTTGGCTAATTGTGATAGCTGTGAGGCTTACTATGTGGGAATGACCACACGTAGACTCAAAGATAGAGTCTATAATCATGTCTATGACATAAGAAAAGCTAATATTAGTAATGCCTTAGCCAAACATTGTCAAATACATCCGACTCATGCCTTCAAGTTTAGAGTACTACAGATACAATATCCAAACAGGAGAGAAGGTGACTCCCTAGGGACCCTTGAACTAAATGAGTTGAAATGGATTTTAATCCTTAGAGCCCACATAGAACCAGGGCTAAATACAGCTGTTAATATAAGGCCTGCACTTTTATAATAATTTTATTTTTCCTGGTTTCATACCTTCTTTTCATCTCCTTTTCCATACCTTATTCCACACCTTTCTTTCCCTGTCCCCCCCCCTCCCCACTTCTTTTCTTTTTTTTTCTTTTATCCTCTCCCTTCCCCTTTTCCCCCCCTTCCTTCCTCCCTTATCCCCTTCCCCCCCTACCCCCTCTTTCCCCCCTTCCCTTTTTTCCTTCCCTCCTCTTCTCCTTTTCCGTTTCTTTCCTTCTTTTGTTCCCTCTTATTATTATTTTTACCTTGGTTGTCATGGAGTTCATATCAATATATATTACTTTAACACTCATCAGAATGTTAGATTATTCCCTACTGGTTCAGGATATTGTTTTATCGCATTAAATGCATTTATAAACAGTGTAAGGATAGCATGTTTATAGGAATAGGGGTTTTTACTACAATGAAGTTTTAAGTATAGATATCTTTGTCATGTTATTTTTATGTCTTGCTTATTTGCACTATGTATACTGAACTTGTATGGTTGCAAATGGTGCTATTGTCTTTTACTTTGCCTTATATGGGTATGGTTTCCTGCCTAATTAAATTACCATACATAACTATCAATTTTACTGTTTAATTGTCTTGTTAAGTGGATGGTCTATTGTATATAAGGACAGGGACTAACCCTTTTTACTTGTAACCTGATGAAGCGCACGATATATGTGCGTGAAAGCGCTTGTTCTCCTACTAATTAAACAGAGTTGATTGATTTTAATATCGTGGTGGTTCCAGTGTTTTTCAACCTCTTCTGCCCCTGGAGGGGGGAAAAAAAAAATCACTACGTGTCAGACGAGGCTCCCTGGGATTTCCGGAACCACATTTTGCCACTCTTCTGACCTTTGGGGTATGGTCTAGAAGGAGTGGAAAAACAGACTCCCCCCACGGCAGAGACAGCCTTGCCCTCTTGCTCACACCTAGTCAAAGTGTCTTTCACCTGAGGTCCAAAAAGAAAGGAACCATCAAAGGGGGTGGCCACACCCGTACCTCTACTCGCACCATTGGCTGCATAGGAGGAGTTGACTACAGAATTAAGGGTCGCCAGCTGGGAAGCCACTTCAGCTTAAGCCCCCTCAGCTGATGGATCTTGAAGGGTACCTCCAAGCTCTTTAAGGAAATCCCTCTGAAGCCGGGTAAAACGGCATAAGTAGTTCAGTGACCTCAAAGAAAAGGTCGCTGAAGCAAACATTCGCTTCCCGTATCTGTCCATGGTCCTAGACTCCTTGTTAAGAGGATGGACAGATGAAGAGGTTTCCACTCTTTTTTGGTGGCTGCTGCTACCACCATGGCATCAACAGGAACACCTTTGGTAAGGAACTGCTTATCATGGGGTGCTGTGATGAACTTGCCAGGTATTCTCGGAGTTGGTTCCACTGTATCCGGGGCTAACCAAGCCTTTCGAGCCACCACTGACATAAGTGGATCGAAAGGCGGAGAAACCCAGGAGGTGGAAGGTCGGAAACCGAACGCATCCAGGAATACAGACTCATCCTCGTTAGGGGCTAGGGGATTCCAGCTCCCCCTCTGCTTAAGCGTTTCTAGGATGTCCGAAAAGGAAACCTCTTCAGAGGGGGATCTCTGGGACCCCTCCGAATCATCTAAGTCTGTATCAGAAATGACAGACTCAGGAGAGTCAATGTGCTTCCTCCTGCACTTCTTACGAGGGGGCTCCTCTGAATGATCAAGGGAGGCCTCGGAAGAGGAGGAAACATCCAATGGGGTGCCCTGGAGCACAGATTCCCCATGCTTGGGGTCTGGAGGAGGAGCAAAGGATGGCACAGGCACTACAGAGGAAGGAGCCGATGGGGCCGATAGTGGAGCTGACTCAGTAGCCAGCACACTCCTCATAACATCGAAGGCGTCCCTACCACGATGCAGAGAATGCTCCGTTTCTGAGGAAATCTGAATCCTTCTCCGCACCGAGGAAGACTACTCCGAGGCTGATGTAGGAGCAGAGCTCACCTGCGCTGAAGCCCCGAGAGGGAGAACTGGGTCGGACAAGGGCCCGCTGCCACTTGCCCCCTTGGAGCAGACGAGGGAGCCCCGGCACCCAAATCCCTCGATGGATGGCACTATCGAGGGAATCGGAGCAGATGACGGAACCGAAGGAGATAAGAGTTATCGGAGCCGACTGTTCCACTACTCGAACCCCAACAAACTCCGGTTCAGAGCTCAATGGAGTCGGAGGAGGAACATCGATAGAAGTGGACAGACCAGACACCTGTTCAGGAGGGCTGGACAACATCTTGGCAAGTGCCTGCGACTTTAGCAACCTAATGACCGCTCTCTCCACATAGTGATCCGACAGCCTAGAGGATCGAGAGGAGTGAGAAGATCTGTGACTGCGCTTGCTTTGAAGCGGGGGAGACAGAGGAGCCGAATGTATCAATTCCAGAGAAGGGGACCTCAGCCTCTTTTGGCTCTGTGAAGGCTCCGAAGTTTCTGATGGAGCCGACGGGGAGACAGTCTTATCGGTTCCAGCTGGAACCGAAGTAGCCGGTAGAGTTTGAACCAAAGACGGATCCGAACTTGGAGCAGACTATTTGGTAGATTTGGTAAATTTGGGGGATTTCACAGGCTGAGTCTTGGCCGGTGAATCCTGGGGCTTAAAAGACCCCCAAGAATAAGCTTATTCTTATGCTCCTGCAGAACTCTTGGACTAAATGCATGGCATATAGAGCAAGAGTCCTGCAGGTGCACAGCGCCTAAACAATAGATGCTAGAAGTGTGCCCATCTGTCAGAGACATTTTCTGACAGCATGAGTCACACTTCTTGAACCCAGGCACCTTGGATTCTTTCGACACCCTGTAACAAAAAATACAATAGCTAACAAATCAAAATACAGTCTACTGAAAAACACAGTACTACAGACTAAAGCTAAAGTTTTTCTTTTTTTTTTTTTGATAGGAAAGCGTCTAACTCAAACGGCTAGCCTATAAAGAAGGTAGAAGGAAAGCCTCTAACTTAAACAGCTAACCTGACAAGAAAAGGATAAGGAAGGGGGAGAACTCTCTAAATTAAACAAGTTCTAAAGGGGAAGTAAGGAAGCTACAAAAACACACTTGGCTAACACAATAAATACAAGACTAAAAGTTAACAAAAACCCCTAGGAAAGAGGCTATTTCTAGTAAAAAAAAAATTTCTATAAAGAAACTTTATATGAGCCGGAGCCAGAAAAACGACACCTCGCAGCTGAAGCAGCAAATGAGATCTGGGTAGCTAGCGCTAGGCATCATGGGATAAGGGGTAGCCTCCAGCCAGTCAACAGCTCTCGAGCTATAGAAGATGGCAGAGTCGGAGCCAAGGATCGGCTCCGATCCCAACCAGCAAGAACGAAGGTGAGATAGACAACTTAACATCAAAAATTCAAAAGTCGGCCGACTGGCACTTGTGAACTGCTTCTGCTTCGGGCACCGCATGGCAAGAAAGACTGATGTAATGGCGTCGGCTACATGCTTTATACCCCCGACTAACTGACGTCATGGAAGATGAGACAGCAACCGACGCAGGACCCAAGACTAATCAGGCTGACTGACGGCTACTGCAAGCAGATAACCCAAATGTGATGACTGCAACAGTGAAACATGAAGAACATCAAGGTATTCACAACAAAGCAATCACTGAAAAGCAAAAACTTTCACATTCTATATTATTGTTACAACAGGTAACAAGCTACTTGATGTTACTACAGACCAAGTTTGACCAAATGTTTGTACTTGCATCTGAAAATTTTTGATTATGTATTCAGAATCTTAAGATTACAAACGAAACAGGAGCCTTAGAAAATGTATCACCACAATCATACACACTTAAGGCACATTGACACACAGGACAGGTTGGATATAACCCTATTCAACTTATGTCCTTCCTTCAGGAAGTTGTAAAGGCTGAAAATTCTCTCAAACTAGTTGCACATTTCAGCATAAACTTCCACATACAGCCTTGACAAAAGTATTCTAAAACAGGAGGAAGGCTACGCCGACAACAATATCTCAGCCAATATGTCTAGAGGTTTACCCTTTAACATGGTTAGGTGCAGAGAGGAGCCTGTTCACAGTAGGAGACCGTTGCAGGATCAGCTACAAGATGAGATTTATTAGTATGGCAGGCTTTATACAGTTTGAAGGCGGCATTGAAAGTATTCGCCAATGCTGGCAGAAAAGGGGGAATGGGGGCAGTATAAGGACTTCTTACTCTAGTAAATCATATCCACCCAATTCAGGAGGAACAGACCATTTCCCACAAAAACAAGTCCTTTAGCCTAGAAACACTCTCAGAGAAGGAAACAACCTGCATGTGTACATTTTCAGGCACAGAGAGTCAAGAGTCTTGGGCTATTGAACCCTCAGGAGATAAAACTCTTCTCTGACCACATCAATCATCTAATGCATCATCGGCAGTGGAGAAATACAGTAGAGAAAAAGGCAATGGGTATCCAGTTATTGACCATCTGTAACAAATAAACTCCTTGAAATCTGGATGAATATGAATGTGATATACATCTTTTAAACCCCAAGGTTGCTAAAAACTCAAAATGAGGAAGTGGTAAACAGGATGTGAAGTAAAATCAGTTTGAGCTTCCGTCACTATCACAAAATGGTTCGGATACGATGCAACAATCTTTTCTTTAGAACACTTTGAATAAAATCCTTCACCTAACAAGGGGAGGAGCAGGTTCTATTACTCCCTGAAAAAGTATATGCTTTAAAAAGACAGGAGTACAGAGGAGTGTGGTCTAACCGATGAGAAGGAATCCACTGGAAAATAGGAAATTCCTCCCACTGCCATCTGTAGGCTAGGCGGTTCACACTCTGGACCCACTTTTCTTTAAACAATCTATTGCCACAAAGGGAAATGGAGATGAAGACTTAAGTGGATTAAGGGACTGCAGGGAGGGGGATTCAAAGTCCCTCATATAGTCATTCTGGCCTACTTGACTGTCCTTTGTTCCAAGGGAGGGGGGGGGTCCTGTTTTCTTCTTGTAAACTCTATGCCACTGCTTTTTAATCATCCATTTAACAGCACTCTGATGGGATTATTTACTTTTTTTGCCAAAGTTAGATGAGTGAACACAATCACTTGGAAAAAGACAGGAGGAAGGCAGAAAAATCTGAGATTCCCTTAAATACCACCCCCCCCCCCCAATCTCACTTTTTTATTTTTTTTAAACAGGAGAAGGTCCAAAAATTAAACCTGTAGCCAAGGAAGAATTCAAAATTTTACCGAATGAACCTTGGCAACCCTCCTTAAAAAAAACAGTTCCAGTGGCAGCAGTAGCAACTACAGAGTAACAGATTTTAAGACTTGTTAAAAAGAAAACAAAATTACACAATGCAAATTGTTCCTCAAAGAGAGGAAACTGAAGCAAAAAAAAACATTTCTACTATTTTCAAAGTTTGCCTGAATAAACTTCCAAGACTTCGAACATATCAGCCTGGTATTTGAGAATTCTAAGAATTGAAGTTTTGGGAAGAAAAGGTTGTATGCTTCTGCAACTTATCAAAAGCCATCTCTTCTTTATCAGGAGATGGAGGGGACTACAATTAGAATTATCAGAAGGAGACAGATTAAACTTAGAATGATCAGAGTTTAGCACCACTTTAGGTCCAGGATTGGGGTACAACAAAACTTGCAAGACTAAGAACTTTGTCTACTTATTTTATTACGGGCAGCAGGATAACTGTTGGGGAAATTGCAGGCTGTGAAACATCCTTCAAAGCTGACAAGTGACAGGTGAAGGTTCTGAAAAACCCAGTTGTGCGAAACCTCAGTATTCTCCAACTAAAAACATGGAGTCATCATGGAAATAGCCCTGGAGAAAAAAATTCCTCAAAAAGGGAGACTCAGATACCACACACTCCTCAGAATCAGAGAATAAACTGCATCTGTCCCTTCACATTCCCCTGCAGGTTCAATTTCTTGAGCCTCCTCAAGGAAAAAAGAGAAATATATTTTTCCTTTATCATAAACTGCCTTAAAAAGGGTCAAGAGCCTGCACAAGGCCCTGAGCCAAGTTGAATAAATCACCCCCGCCCAGAGTAACTGACACGGAAGACAAATGCTTAAATTTTCTCTCTCTCTTTTTGATAGAAATTTCTGAAGAAACTGACTCAGCACCGCCAGCAACAACTTCTAAGGATAGGCACAACACTCGGGCTAAGCAGGGGAACATTCCCCACCTCCTCTCCCAGGACCTACAAGAATGGGTTTCCCTTGCCCACTAAGGGGGACTCCCACAGCCACACAGGACTTTTCTAACCCATGCTAACTGTACAGACTACACCAGAGGGACATGAAAAGATGAGGTGGTTTGAGGAACCAGCTTTAGCCACAGAGTCACCCACCTGCAACACAGGCAAAATAACAGGCTACTGTGATGGAAAGGTTGCTTAATCTCTTTTTGTAACTGGAAGAAGTTACGCCATAGGGACCAGTACACTGTTTCATGGTTAAGTTGAAACTAGTGCCGATTTCCCAGGGAAACGTAGCAGCAATAAATCGGTATAACAGCAAAAGTGGCAAGAAAAAAAAAAAAAAAGCAACTTTCTCAGGAGAGAAAAAAAAAAAGGGGGGGGGGCACTTTGGACTGAGGAAGAGTTTTTAAATAGTAAAATAACCACACTTCATCCACAGAAATAGTAGTTTTAAACTACTTTTTACCAGAAACATAAAACTGTGCTCCTCTGCCCAATCCTAGAGAAAAGGCAGTGGTCTCCATAGTCCTCAAGAAAAAACAAAAAAAAAAAAACAAACACACCACAGACGCGCAAGCCAAGACCTGAACTTCACATCCAACTAATCAAAGCCCTGTAGCACATCACAGCAAACTACAGGAACCCCTTAACTCATACCCGCTACCTAAGCAGCTCGAAACCCCAATATATTCAACCTACTACCATTCTACTAGGGACTTCAAACTACCCCTGCATAAACTAGTAGACCTATATGGCTGCAAACACACATGCCCAGAAATTTTTGGACTTCACAAAAGTTAACTCACTGGACCAGTCAACATGTACCCCCTACCAAAAGGAATAATATCCCCCAGGTAATTGTGCTCCACACTAACATTCACATCAAGACTATAGCCATAAATACCTCAGTATTCAAGGATTATGGAAAGGCTAATGCATGCAAAAGCCCTTCCCATCTAAACTCCAAAAAGTATGCAGAATCTTTACCACAAAGTTCTAGATAAACACAAAAATAGCTGCATTGATGCATCTGTATCCCTCAGAAATTCAACCGCAAACTCAAATACCCCCCCCCCCATCCCCACGGTGGAACCCTACATGTAAAAGGCTTTAAACACAAAAAGGTGGGGCGGGGGGACTACTGCACATAAAAGCACACTGTTCAAGGTGCCAAAATTATCTGGCTAAAAAAAAACTCTGCACCCTGATCAAATCAACCAATGCCTGATAATCAGTAAAAACAGCCACCCAGGTAAACAGTCTTTTGGAAGGATTCCAAAACAGTGCCCAGCACTGCTCAGAGCCAACAGTAAACACCACCACTTACTCAGTCCCAGGAGAACATATCAAATCTTCTAGTAAATAATTTAAATGCAACCTCACCTCCCCACTTCCCCACCAGTTTTTCTCCTAATCACATACCCTAAACTAGCCCCCCTTAAACCTTCAAGTGCAAGTAATTATGGCACTGCCAAAGACCAAGAACACCCTCTATGGGGATGACTACATACCAGGGTGTATACAGGTTAGCCTGAAACATGACCTGTTTGACCCCTTGTAAAAGCTATTCAGATCTCAAGACACTCCAAATGCTCTTTGGAAGACTGCCACAGTTATTCCCTTACTCAAAAGTGGGGCCTCACACAACCTGGAGACACAAGCTCGACCAGCCTCATCTATAAGGCTGAGGAAGGGACTGTGATGGAACAAATAATGGTATAAAGAACCTACAGACTCAATCCACAACAGTCTGGATGTGCCAGGGGCAGATTCAATTCCATCTACTTAACCTGGTAAACATCCTTGCAAAAAGAAAAATGTAATGAATGAGGGCAAACCTGTGCACAATGCATATCAAACCTCTCAAAGAAATTAAACTACCAGTCTACACATACACCATCACAGTTAAACTATAATAATTAACTGCAATTTTCCATGTAATGTGTTGGAAAGAAAATCAGCTCACAAACAGAACCCAGGAAACAGTAAGCAGCTCCACCCCCTCCAGAAGACCTATTACCAGTGGTACATCCCAGGATTCAATCTTTCAGCCACTTCTCTTTGGCACCCGTCTGTCGCAAATGAACAGCTGGTGTCAGAACCATGAGCAAAAACCAGGATGCTAAGAATATATATATATATATATATATATATATATATATATATATATATATATATATATATATATATATATATACATATATATATACACACACATACATATATATACACACACACATATACATATATATTTATATATTTATATATTTATATATATATATATATATATATATATATATATATATATATATATATATATATATATAGCATTTTGCAAATGAGACACCTAGTGTAATTATCACATCGACAAAGTACCCCTAAAAGTGGACCCCATAGTTAGGGATCTGAGAACGCAAGTTGATAATGAACTATCCTTTGTTACAAAATTGGACAGGTAATGACCAAAGTCCTTTTTCATCACATGGCTTCCTAGAGGTAAGACATCTAGGTCCAGGGATGTTAAAATGCTCTGTTTTTTTTTTGGCACACAAGGCTGATCACTGACCACACTGACCTCTTCAGTGTGCATCTATCCAAACATCCATTGTAATTTGAACATCCACAACACTTTTTCATGAAAGGCCTAAACCACAAAAGCTATGCTGATCTCAAAGAATTATCTATCCCTCTTCTCTGCATCTTAAAGGATTCTACAAAGCCTGGCCCTATCCTGCCTGATTTACTACACATTTGAAGTCCAGTGGTGTCAAACTCCCACTCAAGGGATCTCAATCTCTTTTGCAACACAGAAAAACATGTTGGAGGTATCTATCAAAGAATCCTGCTTCAATGAACAGACTTCCATTCTATGGAAAGTAAAAGTGCACCTCTTACTCTGTTCAAATGCAACTTGCACAAGTGGATGGGAAATCACAAACCTATGACCAGTTTAGCACCCTTGCCCCTAATGAAAGAGGAAGCATGTAAACATCCAAACATTCAGTAGTTCTTCCCACCCATGGTGCACTAAAATGCATACTACAAAGGCTTTCTGGCTCTGCTTCATATGATCCTCACACATCAATAGCCTATATAGAACCTATGAACCTAAAAGGGTTGTAAAACAAGGAGCTGTGGCACTGGAAAACTGTTCGCCAGTCCAAGGACCCCAAAAATACAACAAAAAATTTCCCCTGAAAATAAAGGCAGAAGGCCAGAAAAGGGACCCCACCAGAAAATAGCTGATTAAGAGGTGACTGGGAGAATTCTTCAGATTTCTACAGTTTTCTTTGATCCAAAAAAGCTAATGTTTAACATTCAAATACCTGTGGATAACAAGGCTGCAGACTGCACCAACACCTGGAGCACATGCTACCAGACATCTTGTACAGGACTGCAAGCTGCTACCTCTTAAGCTAACTAAACTGGAACCTGATAAACTGCTATCAAGAAAAATCACTCCTTCAACCAGTTTAAAGGCCTGCAAACTCTAGAAGATTTAAATTACAAAAAAAAAAAAAAAAAAAAAAGTGATTTAACATTTAACAGCCACAGCCAGATCACAATGTGTAGAAAGTACAGCTGTGAAAGCAGAACTTGCTAACAATGGATGTTTGAATGATAACTATGGCTGCCCAGCTTCCAAGTTTCAGGGCACCTTCCACACATCCAAACTGCCAAGCAGTTCAAGCCGAGCAGACTAAAAGGCAAGTTTGGGTACGAAGCCCTTCAGAATTTTCCTGCCAGCAAACAGGGAGGCTGAGCCCTGGAAAGAACACACTAGGAACAACAAAGCATAAATGTCTACACCCTGGCATAAAAAAACACACATACACGTACACACCGACACCCACACAAAAACAGGGGGGGGGTCAGACACAAAATGGGGGGGGGGCACGAGCGAGCAGCTACCGCAGCAGTGATCATTTAAACATCGACTATTGAGTTTACCTTTGACAACTGTACTATGGTTCACCATAAAGGTCGCAACCATAGTTACGACTACTGCAGCAATTTACCCATATAGCCAACTACACTTGAGAGGAAAAAGAAGAGTCCAGGAACCTCTGGAGAATGTCCTAGCAAAGCTCAACTTGAATTTAAAGAACAAATAAAGCTTACAGTGCTTTGTAAAAGTATGTACCAGAGGACCAAGTAGCAGCTTCTAGAATATTTCTAGGCTACATCTCTTTCCAAAAAGCCAAAGACAAAGCCAAGGCCCTGATCAACAAGGCCTCTCCCCTGTCTAGAATAGATTTGTCAGGATGAGTGTAACAAAAAGTAATACTTTATTTTGATACAAGTTGTCCCTTCTTAGCTACACACAAACAACTGATCCAAAGATCTAAAAGACTTTGGTCAAAATAGTACCAAGCTGTCTGTGGACATCAAAAGGTATGCAGTAGTCTTTCCACCACATTTTTAGATTCAGTAAAGGAAACGGGGAAATGGGTAGTTCTGCACAAACTTTCATACCACTATAGACGTACAAAGAACAGTTCTCAAAGAAACCCTGTTCCCATGGAAAAGGAATTAGGGTTGACTCAATGTAACAGCTTACAATTTAGATATCCTTCTTGCAGAGCTCAGAACAATTAGTAAAGCTGTTTTCCACGTAAAGAACCTCAAGACAGATTAGATGGTTCAAATGGACCAACTGCTAGCTTCTCGCCACCGGTTTACTTTGTGGTTTCTGATGCAAGACCGCTTTCAAATACATTATGACAAGAGACTGCTCTGAAAGGAAGATCTATGGGCAGGCATGCTGAAATGGCCAATAACTGATTGACAGTGGAACAAGCAAGGCCACAGAATAATAACTCACAAACATTGTGAGACCAGAGAAGGTATTTTACTGTTATTAGGGCAACACATTTGTAAAACGGTAGGCAGTGGTTGAAATCATTGCACGGGTGGAGTAGCTAGTAAAAGCTGGTGTGAAAAGCAATTCTCCTTCAATGCTCAAAAGTTTACCTCATTTGTTTGGTTTGTTAGTCATAACGTTGCGATTTCTCTGGCGGATGCTTCTCAGAATCCTTGCACAGTTTAGCCCTGAAGCACTTTCCTTTCAGAATCTTGAAACAGCTGTTGTGTTTGAAGCATTTTTTTTTTTTTTTTAAAGCGGCAGCTCCTGCTTTGAAAGGGTCACTGTCAAAGTTAATACCTTTTTATGAAGTAACGGCAATGTTTTTGGACTTAAACATTATATGTCATAATGTAATAGGCAACAAAAAAAATTGACATTGCACGAGCACCACCTGCACAGTAAAAGCAACATAGCAGACAGCTATGTAAATGTTTAGAACCGAAGCCAGACTTTTATTAAATACGTACCCCAGAACATATGGATGAACACACAGTAAGTGACACTAACGCAGGAGGCATAAAACTTGAAATGTTCCGATGGTTATTTTATGCATTACATTTCTGTACTGTCATCCCTATGAAATTAATTTGTAGACCTGCATGACTTCTCAGAAGGTTTTGAATTATGGCCCCTGAAACATCTGCCAGTATTTCAGTGATGTCAATCTTTCATCACTTGACAATGGTTTGCCATAAAACCACAACATTATGAATTATTATTCTTCTTCTTTCGGCTTTTCCTGGTTAGGGGTCGCCACAGCGGATTTGTCTGCTCATAAGATTGGCAGTGAAGTTTTACGGTGTTGAGTTGCCAGCCCGGCGCCTAACCTTGCACAGAAAGCACACACACAAGGCCAATTTAGAGCGTGTCCAATCCAACTACTAACCAGAGCACCCAGAAGAAACCCACGTGACCACAGGGAGGACATGCAGACTCTGCACAGAAGGCACCCCAGCCGAGAATCGAACCAAAGAATCTCTTGCTCTGAGGCGGCAACGCTAACTTCTGCAACAACGCGGCCGCCCTATAAAACCACAACATTATGAATAA
>NC_056726.1:429802845-429817845 GCF_019279795.1 Protopterus annectens | reverse complement strand
TGAGAGCTGTGAAACTTACCACCTCTGCCTTAAGTAAGGTGAAATTTGCTTTAGAAAAGGTTTTCACAGGGGTTTCCTTGGTTCGGGGTTGTAGTGGGTGTGGACATCCAGGGTAATTAAAGGTCTGACCTAACCAGTGACTGTTTGACCTCTGGTACGGAACACCTGTTGCCCATGTTGGCGATGACCAGGTCCAATACGTTGTAGCCTCTGATATGGGGAGTTTACCACCTGATCCAGGGCAATTGAGTTGATAAATTCCTGAACCTGGGAGGGCAATTGAGTTGATAAATTCCTGAACCTGGGAGTTTGTAATAAAGTAGTTTTCCCAGTTAATGGTAGGGTAATTGAAATCGCCCAATATCAGGGTGTTCGGTAGGACCATCATGTTTTCCAGCGTCTCCAGAAAGGAGGAGGAGTGGTGGTCCTGGGTCATGGAGGGTGATCTGTAGCAGGACATATTTGCATTGCAGATTTGCCTGATGTTAGTTGCACATGGCTGATCTCAGAGGTATCATGCTGCACCACTAACCTGGAGGTGCGAGTATCCTTGATGAATATGGATACACCCCCTCCTTTTGTGTTTCGCTCCGTGTTCTGTGGCCAAAATGTGTGGTATGAGTTGTAGCCCAGTAGTGCTGGAGTGCTCTCTGGAGCCTTGAACCAGGTTTCAGTGACTGCACAGATGTCAACGTTCTTCACATTTAGGAGTGCATGCATTTTGAGATTTAAACTCCTGGCGTTGAGTAGCATAACCCTAATTTTTTTTTTACTTGTGCTGTTTACGGTGGTGGGTTTGAATTTTGAGCTTTGCCTAAAAAAGGCACTATGGGGGCAGCAAGAGCCTTGGCCAGTATTCGAAAGCCAAGGGGAGACAGGTGCAAGCCCTGAATTCAGCACTAGCCTGAAAAGTGGACTTTACCATACTCTTGCTGTGAGGTGACAACGCTAACCACCACACACTATATATTATATATATATATATATATATATATATATATATATATATATATATATATATATATATATATACACATATATACATACATACATACATACATACATACACACACACACACATACACACACATATATTATATACACCTTATACACACACTATAACTATATATAAATATATATCTATATATTTTTTAAATCTATATACATACACACACTTATACATACATACACACTTAATATATTTACACAAACACATGCTGAAAGAAATGTGTATGTCTTGCGTACAAACACACACAGCAGCTCTCATTCTCTTAACTCCAGAATCAGGGACAAAACCAGAAGTAATCCAGAGCATTCAGGGACAATAACATGAGAAGTTAGCTGAATAATAGAATGTGACTTAACGGTCATTTTCTGAAGTAAAATATGTTTATTAACCTTCATTAGTCATTATTTATTACACATAATCCAGAAAAATCAGGGACATTTGAGAGACTGCAAATGCAAGCACACACACAGGTGTGTGTGTAGATATATATATATATATATATATATATATATATATATATATATATATATATATATATATATATATATATATATATACACACAGACACACAGACACACAGACACACAGACACACAGACACACAGACACACAGACACACAGACACACAGACACACAGACTCTAGGACCAGTGGCTGTTCAAAGGGCAAGCCAAGAATGGTGCCTCCTCCCAGGGAAGAGGAGCATACTGGTAAAACTAGTCCACAAAAGTTACAGTAAAAAGCACTTTCAAATAAACTATGTCAAGCCCCACCAAAGAAAAATAATTCTCCACTGAAACTTTTAAATTGACCAAAAGAAAAAGGAGTGCATCATTTAGAAGTATGGTGCAGTTGAGAAAGTCAGTTAAAACACAACACACCTAGCTTTAAAACCCCTTTCTTAAAGGGGAAAGTAAAAAACATCAATAAATTTAACAAAATGGAAATTTTTATCCAACGGGAACTTACCTGGCCAGCAAAGAAAACCATAAGCCAACTGTCAATCCTCAAAAAGCCCCAGAGGCATACTCCTTGGCAGTAGTAAAGCTCTGAAGGGCTTCCATCCCAAACTTGCCTTTTAGTCAGCTAAGCTTTAACTATTTGACAGTTTGGGCACATGGAAGGTACCCTGAAGCTTTGGAAGCTGGCTGGATGTTATATCCTCGGCAGGATATAAAACACACAGACAAGGCTACTGCATCGGTGAGCAATATGATGAACATAGGAACCATTATTGATACAAGGCAATAAAAAATGTACGAAGGCCAGACAGCAAGTCACCCCAGTCTGTGTGGAACTCCAACTACCTGTGAAATTCAAAAATGAACTTGTCAAGAGACTTGGGGGATGCATGGCTAGGCTTAAAAATGCCCTTGTGGCTGTTAGCTTAATAAGAAAATATGACTTTTCACTGATCAGTGATGTGCGCTTTCCAGCCACACACTCGAGACAAACCAGGTTTTTTAAAGTCAAGGAAGACCAAATATGTCCATTAGAGAGATGTAATCAAATCTCACTCAAGAGGCTACTACCCTTGAGAATTTTGTACTACACTTTAAGCCACAAATACAGTTTCTGTCAGCGTCGAAAGGCAGCACTCACTCTTTTCATACTGGATAATCAAAAGGCTGTGGGTTCTATTCCCACACTAGGTACTTCGAGTCAACCCCCCCAAAAAGAAAAGCAGCAGTGCTACACTGCAGCATAAGAAGGGTACTGTCCTTCAGCCAACAGGTTAAACGAAGTCCCATTTTATCGAGCCAACAGTATTCACTGTAAAAAGATCCCATGTCATTTCTCAGCCTTGAGAACAGATTATGTCTAGTGGGATTACCCTCAAACAATAAGTACCCCCCCCCCAAAAAAAAGAAAAAATACTATTAGACAGCATCTAAAGGAAGAAACATGGTGCAGGACTGTTAACTCTGAACTCCCATATGTGGAACAGCCACACACATTCACCCAAATTAATTCCATCTCAAAGCAAAAATCCAGGGAAATAAGATCTCCATTTCATTTACTGACATTTGTTTATTGACATTTGTTTAGCAGGAAAGTCTAAGAGTTGCACTTTTTCAGCAGGGAGACAGAGTGAAAAGCTCCATTAAACAATCATGAATATTATTCATCATGTTACATAACTTACAGTCAGTTTCATTCAACAGCAGCAATACCATTACTCAGACAGCCTTGACATAAATTACAAAGTTTTCAGTAAAAACAACCCTCTTCTTTCACTCTGTTTTTTGTACTACAGCTACATCCAAGACCAGTGCTAGCTCCACTTCCCTACCCCCAATTCCCACCCACCCCCACTCTTATCTGATACTAGCCATACCCAACAATCTACTCAAGCCCATCACTAGCACAAAGTACTAACACCTAATATACTTGAAACCTCCCCCAGCCAACCTAATTACTTTATCATCCTCACTAAATTTCCACCGATATACACCTTATCCCCCACCCCTAGTATCATTCCATTAGCCTCTCCCTCTTTCAGTTCACTCCTACCTCTCAGATTACACATAGCCTCCTTCATCAGTTCACTCCTACCTCTCAGATTACACATAGCCTCCTTAATCATTTCATGTCTTTTAACACGTTACATCATACCACACATTTACACAAATCTTTCTATAATCCAGCTCCCAAACTTATCAGCACGAGCCTGTATCACCTTTGTATCTCTTCTATCTTCTAATTCTTCTCCCATTGACTACGCTCCTTATATACTACCCACCCCTACTCCCCCTCTGCCTCCCTACAACATAAGAACATTACGAAATACTTGAAAATTAACTTACATAGCCCCCAAACTGTCTTGCTGCAGACACATTCATCCAAATCCTGGTCCAACTTCTTTAACAGGCCCACCACTCAAAATTCCCAAATACCCGATCAACTTACTTCAACTCCATAGAAAAGCAACTGACCTACCCCTATTTAACATCAATATTAGAAGCATTTCCAATAAAAATTCAGAACCTGTATGCCTATCTCTTATACACTACAGAGACCTGGCTAAAACCACACATCACAGATAATGAAATTAAACTACCAGGATACAATATTCTAAGGAAGGATAAAACTGACAAAAAGTTGCAGTACTGCTTTACTTTACAAAAATCATCGTGCAGCTCAGACTTGAAATATAAAACTCCCAAACCTGGATAAAGCAGAAACACTCCCTGCCCAACTAAAACTCACCTCCAACAAACTAAAACATACTGAGATGCCATACACCTCCCGGAAACAATATAACCACTTTACAAAACCTACTCCACTGGTCCTGCTCATCACTTCTACATGTAACAATCAAACTGGGTGATTTTAATATAGACTGGCAGACATGCAACTCAAGCCCCCACAAATATTAATCTTCATGGCTTTACACAAACCATCCAAAATCCTACCAGAACTAATAAGGCTACAAACAGAGAATCAATCCTTGGCTGGATACTAATAGACCACTTCATCTCTCTAATGCAGATTGCCTCCCTGATGGCCTAAGCGACCATCTAATTACATTCCTTCTTACACAACATTCCCATTGCAACAAAGGAAATGAATACCAACAAATCAGAAAAAAAAAAAAAAAAAAAACAACCCCCAACAGCTTTATTACAGACCTAAAAATAATGTAATTGGACACAATTAAAACATTTCGACTTAAGAGGCCGTAAAACCTTTATTCCACCTTTCTAAATATCCTGAACCAACAGGCCCCTCCCAGAATTATCAGACTCAAAGTTAACAGTGCTCCTTGGCTAAGTAAAGAAACCAGATCCCTCCTCAAAACCAGGGACAAAGCCTGGGACCACTGGCACAAAGATAAGTCCCAAACCACTAAACAAACCTATCAGGTACAATACAGATAACACATCTGACACCATAGCCACACAATATAACAATTTCTTTACCAGCACCATTCTTACTCTAGCCAATTAATAAAATGTATCAAATAACCTCCCCTCTATAGAAACCTATAAATCACATAGTAACAACCCACTCAACTTCCTAACTTCCCCCACCGATAAGATTAGAAAATACCCTAAAAAACTCAGGCCCACAACACTGGCTTCTGACAAATTACCAGCAGAATTATTACAAATTGCAGCTGGTGACACTGCCTTCCCCAATAACCACTCTTATTAAAAGATCTTCAATGGAAGCCTTTGTTCCCGAAATATGGAAAATATCACATAAAATCCCTCTTCATAAAAAGGAGAGGTCTCTACAGATTTTACAAACTACCGTCCAATAGCCATCTTATCCCCTACAGCCAAAATCCTGGAGAGATGTATACATACTCAAATTATGGACTACTTGTATACCCACAAAATCCAGTCACCAAACATGTCTTTCGTCCCTTTCACAATACCACTACAGCTCTTACTTCCTTCACCAATATAGTAAATAACCACAGAAACGGCAAATTTGTATCAGCCACCTTCCTCGACCTGTCAAAAGCTACTGATATGGTTAGACATAATATGCTTATTAATACTCTGATATGTCTTAGTACATCTTCCTTAGCTTGGTTCCAAAGTTAGCTAGCCAGCCGACAACAAACAGTATTGTGGCAACATGAACTCTCACCACTCCTTCCAATCACACTCCGCATTCCACAAGGCTCTATTTCAGGCCCTTTACTCTTCTCTCTCTATACCAAAAACCTTCACACTTCCACTCCACTCAACATGCATCTGTCACTATATGCAGATGATCCCATACCAATTTGTGCAGTATCTTTTTTAAATGAACTTCAATCACTAACTCAACTTTCCTTCCTATCAGTTGAATCATTCCTATCAAACTGATTTTGAATCCTAGTAAAACAAAACGACTGCTCTTCAAACCTACTAGATCCACCCCCTTAGACCTCTCCTTTAATATTATGTCCAGTAACAATACTATCATTTCTCCCATAGCACACACATCTTCTTGGTCTTGAAGCTGACAATTTGAGATTTGACACTCAAAAAGACCACACTATTAAGTGCATAAGAAACTGGGTACCCTCTACAGGAGTAGACAGTTTCTCACCAAACAAGCAAAAACCACTAGATCACATACCCATTTAAACTCCACCCTTCCATAAGCCTCCTCTATCCTAAACAATCTAAAAAAAAAAAAACTGATTTAGCAAAATTAGAATCCTGCTACAATAGAATTGCCAGATTTGCCCCCCCAACTCCCCTTATAAAAACACACCACTGTACAGCTGTAAAGCAACTTAAATGGCTAGAAATTCCCCATCTCTTGCAGCACAGTCAATTGATGCTAGCTCAAAAAATCCTGTACCATCCTCAGAAAACCCCCTCAATGCAAAACCTACTGCAACCTTATTCTAGTAAAAAGGACTCTCCGCTCCAACAGATTCCTTCTAGAAGTTACCAAACGCAACAACACAGCAGGTGAATCACTTTTCTAATTTTGTGTCCAAAATACAGTTCATCACCACCCATAACCTTCTATACCATCAATATATCCGTTTAAAAAGCAACCAAGAACACACTTTACAGATGCTGGACCCTATAATCTTGTGCCAGTCCAGGATAGCCCTGCCATCAGTTTTCACGATCCTACTCAGTCTAAGTGGGTAAATAGCTCATGTCTTTGTACAATGGGTAAAATTTGGAATCTTACATTACAATACTTGTCTTTTAAATGAGCTTCTATATCTGTACATAACATTATTGCTTTCTCGTATCTACCTGGAAATGACTGATTCTTGCTTGAATACTCACACTTATTGTATACATTGTTTTTTTCTTGACACTATTACTATACCAACACTGTACTTATTTTGTGGAGCTTTTCTCCCCAGGCCATACATACATACACACACACACACATATAGATATAGATTTATATATATATATATATATATATATATAGATTTTATATATATATATATATATATATATATATATATATATATATATATATATAGATAGATAGATTTTATATATATATATATATATATATATATATATATATATATATATATATATATATATACACACACACACACACACACACACACACACACACACACATATACATTTTTATTACACATAGGCTCATAGGTTAGTACTAGGCTAATTGCCCTTCCGAGCCATTTTAAGCCAAGCCAATTATCCCTTGTGAGACTCAAACCCAGATCACCCATTTCTTCCTGTCCTCTACATCTTGCTGTCACACCAACCACCTGCATGTCCTCTCTCACCACATACATAAACCTTATCTTAGGCCTTCCTCTTTTCCTGTTACCTGGTAGCTTCATCCTTAGCATCTTTTTCCCAATATACTCAGCATTCCTCCTCAGCACATGTCCAAACCAATGTAATCGTGCCTCTCTGGCTTAGTCTCCAAACCTTCCAACCTGGGCTGACCCTCTAACATACTTATTCCTAATCCTGTCCACCCTCGTCACACCCAGTGCAAATTTTAACATCTTTAATTCAGTCACATCTGTCACATCCAGCTCAAACTCCTGCCTTTTTGTCAATGCCACTGTCTCCAACCCATATAACATAGCTGGTCTCACTACCCTCTTGCAGACCTTCCCTTTCACTCTTACAGGTACTCGTCTGTCACAAATCACTCCTGACTCTTCTCCACCCACTCCATCCTGCCTGTACTCTTCTTCACCTCTCCTCCACACTCACCGTTACTCTGAACTATTGACCACAAGTATTTAAACTCACCCACTCCATCCTGCCTGTACTCTTCTTCACCTCTCTTCCACACTCACCGTTACTCTGAACTATTGACCACAAGTATTTAAACTCATCCACCTTCGCCACCTATACTCCTTGCATCCTCACCATTCCTCTAGCCTCCCTCTCATTCATACACATATATTCTGTCTTAGTCCTGCTGACCTCAATTCCTCTTCTCTCTAGAGCATATCTCCATCTCTCCAGGGTCTCCTACACCGGTTCCCTACTCTCAACCACAGATCACAATGTCATCTGCAAACATCATAGTCCACGGAGACTCCTGTCTGACCTAGTCTGTCAACCTGTCCATCACCAATGCAAATAAGAAAGGGCTCCAAGCTGATCACTGATGCAACCCCACCACCACCTTGCGTTTGTCTGTCACTCCCACCTCGTACCTCACCGCTGTCACACTACCCTCGTATATATCCTGTACCACTCTTACATACTTGTCTGACACTCCTGACTTCCTCATACAATACCACAACACCTCTCTAGCCACCCTGTCATATGCTTTCTCTAGGTCTACAAAAACACAACGCAACTCCTTCTGACATTCTCTGTACTTCTCCATCAACACTCTGAGTAAACATTGCATCTGTAGTGCTCTTTCCTGGCATGAAACCATACTGCTGATCACTAAATCATCACGTCCCTTCTACACACACACTATTTGTTTTATATATCTATATATCTATCTCAGCACTTGTTCAGAAAAAAAAAAAAATTTCCATCTGCTTTTACTGTACTTGTGTTTCTACCTACTTTATTTTACTTTTGCATCATCTTAAAAGTACTCAATTGTATTTATTACTGCTTGGTGTAACTCATTCTAAGCCTTTTGGTTTAAACACTTGGGCTTCGGACCAGTTGTTTTGCACTGAGAGGGTTTGTGGTCTGCACTGTAGTGGCAGAACAGGTAGCTTACATCCTTCTAGGTTGGGAACTGCTGATTGAGGGCTCAGTGTCTGTTATTCTAAAAGTGTATTAATTCTGGTTTAAGCACTTGGGCTTTCAGGCCAGTTATTTTACATTAAGAGCGTTCGTGGTCTGCACTCTTGTGGGAGGAGGCTGGACTCTGCCCTTCTGAGCTGGGAATTTCTGGTTAAAGGCTTATAGTGCATGCATATCTGAACTGCTTCTTACTGAAATTGGTGCGCCTTGTTTGCTGTGACACAGACTGGATTCGGGCCTGCTGGATCTAGCTTTGTTTGTGTAACTTTAGCACTAATCCAGGCACTCTCTAAAGTATTCAATTGTATTTATTACTGCTTGGTAGTAACTTGATTAAAGTGCAGCTATCATTCTAAGTCTTTTGGACTAAGCACTTGGGCTTCAGACCAGTTTTACATTACGAAGGTTTGTGGCATGCACTGTGGTGGCAGGACAGGTAGCTTTCATCATTCTAAGTTGGGAACTGTTGATTGAGAGCCCAGTGTCTGTTATTCTTAAAAAGTGTATTAGTTCGGGGTTTAAGCACTTGGGCTTCAGGCCAGTTATTTTACATTAAGAAGGTTCGTGGTCTGCACTCTTGTGGGAGAAGAGGCTGGACTCTGCCCTTCTGAGCTGGGAATTTCTGGTTAAAGGTTTATAGTGCCTGAATATTTGAACTGTATCTTACTGAAATTGGTACACCTCGTTTGCTGTAGCATAGACTAGATCCAGGCCTGCTGAATCTAGCTTTGTTTATATGCTTGTTGTTTGTTTGCTTGTTATTTTCCTGAAATGCTAATTCCACCTAATACGCGGCTTCTCAGCGCTTCTGTGGATCACTAGTGATATCTGCATTGCTTACTGTACTTATTTACTTGTTTCACTTGAAAGAAAGTTACTGTTTGTCGTTTTTGCATTTAAGTTACCTGTAACACATTGCACTTAAGTTACCTGGCACTTGCTCACGAAAGCAATTATATAAAAGTCAGCACTAAAAGTTAAAAGCACTACATCCTCACTACCCACTGGCCCTTGTTTTCAATTATTAAGGAATTCCCAATATTATTCTAGCATGTCCAAAGGTCAGTTGTCAATCTCCTCTCCGGTCCAGCTGGTGAATCTGGGAATCTTGAGGCAATGTTACAACTGCCTCATGTACACAGACAACCCTCTCCTCCTCCCAACAAATTCCAACATGTGAGAGATGCAACCATATAGCCAAACTAGAGGTTAAGCTCTCTCAACTCCGTACTGGCATAACCAGTCAGGAGGAGAAGGAAACCACACTCACTACAATTCCAGTCTCACGTAGACCTACCATAACAGCAAACCAAACACATAATCACACAAAAACACACTCAGGCTCTAAATAAAGATCTGCCTAAGCAGCAGAGACCTCCAAAGCAGACACCCAAGCAACCACTACCCCAAAACAAAACACGTGCAACACATATCTCACAAAGCCATGTGTGCCGAACAGTCACAGCCCTTAAGACTAAACACACCTGATACACTTGTAATAGGCGACTATCGTCAGGCACACTGACGTCCCACTAACCAGGCTGAACAAGGAGCGGGTCACGGTGAGCAGCCTGTCGGGCGCTAGGATCCGCCACATAACACAAGCACTCAGGTCACTCCAAGGCAAGTACAAATATGACTCAGTCATGGTCAATGCTGGTGTGAACGACATGAGACGTACCTCCCTGGACTACATGAAGAGAGACATAAAGGAGCTCTCTGAGCATGTAACCCAGGCCGGTATGACCCTGACCTTGAGTAGCATCTTAACCTCACCAAGAAAGATGCCACAATATGAAGACAAGATGATCAATTTCAACAATTGGCTTAAGTACTGGTGTCATTCAAAGGGGATCCAATGCCTGTCAGCTTGGGATGATATGCTCGACAAGCCACGATGCTTCGCTAGGGACGGCTTGCACCTGTCGCCCCTGGACTTTCGGATACTGGCAAAGCCTCTTGCTACCCCCATAGTGCCTTTTTTAGGCAAGGCTCAAAAGACAAACCCACCTCCATAGGTATCACAAGGGATAAGAAACTGAGAGTAATGCTACTCAACGCCAGAAGTCTAAACCTCAAGATGCACGCACTCGAAACTCTCCTTAGCATGGAGAACATAGACATCTGTGCAGTAACAGAAACCCGAGAGCACCCCAGCACTACCAGGTTACACCTCATACCATGCTTTTCGGCCCCAAAGATTGGACCGAACCACAAAAGGAGGGGGGTATCGATATTCAAAGATACCCACACCTCCAGGTTGGTGGCAAAGCACGAATCAGAGACTACCAATGTGCAACTAACAGTAGGTAAAACTGCCTTCCAGTTTATAGCCTGCTACAGACCACCATCCCAAACCCAGGAACCCCACTCGGCCTTCCTGAGAACACTGGAAAATATGAAAGGTCTCTCCAAACACCATTATATTGGGAGACTTCAACTACCCAAACAAACTGGGAGCATTACTCTAGCTCCAACACCCTAGCCCAAAGGTTCCTAGAATTTATAAACTCAAATGCTATGGAACAACTTGTTACCATTCCCACAAGAGGGGAAAACATACTGGACCTGATAATCACCAACATGGGGACTCTATGCTCCAGAAAAGAAGTGTATTCCTCACTGCTAAGATCAGACCATAAACTAATCATCCCGACCCCACCCCCTGCCCAGAAAACCACAGTGAAAAACTTCTCTAAAGCAAATTTCACACTCCTCAAAACCGAGGTGGAATCCTTCAAAGCCCCCGGGCCTGTGGAAAATACGGCCCAGACCGCAGAATCCTTTATAAACGCATTCTATGAACACCTTCAGGAATGCATGGATCATGCGATCCCAAATAAAACCAAGACCCAATCCTCCAAAGGCAGACGTCCTGTCTGGTGGACCCCAGCCATAAACAAACTATACAACAGAAACAGGAAGCTACTAAATGAGAGCAAAATCCCAAAAAGGGAAGGCATCACTGATCAGTATTAGCAAAAAACTACGGGCACTCATAAAATTGTCTAAGGCCAGCTTAGAGAGAAAAATTGCACAGGACACTAAGGATAATCACAAGGCTTTCTTTAGTTATGTTAGGAACCTGGGTGGTAATTCCCAGATATGCTCAGAATTAGTCCAAAATGACAAAAAATACACTGAACCCACAGACGTTGCCAAAATCCTAGCTGACAGGTTCAGTGCAAACTTCTCCCCCCCCCTCCCCACCAAAAGGGCAAATATCTATCCCAGCAGAGTGCTGCCCCCCTGACATCTCAGATACTCAGGTAAGAGCCGCCCTCTCCAAAGCAAAAAACACAGCATCAACGGGACCAGACGGTGTACCGGGTTGCGTCCTACATGAACTCCAAGAAGAGCTAAACCCAAACATAAAACTACTGTTAAATCTCAGCCTTACTACAGGATACATGCCCAAAGAGTGGCGTACAGCAACAGTGGTCCCTCTCCATAAAGGTGGTGCCTCGATTCTGGAAACTATCGCCCCATAAGCCTGACTACCTTGGTCTGCAAAGCTATGGAAAGGATCATCATGGACCTCAAAGATATTGGAGACCTACAGACACTGGATCCTACCCAGTTCGGCTTTGTTAAGGGCAGATCCTGCCTCTTAAACCTGGTAAATTTCTTTTGAAACAGTCACCAAGGCCATTGACGAGGGGAAGGTGGTCCACACAGCCTACCTGGACCTCGCAAAAGCCTTAGATACAATACCCCACTCGGGCATTATAGATAAGCTCACCAGCTTAAATATAAACCCCTATGTCACTAGATGGATTGCAAACTGGCTCAAGGACAGAACCCACATGGTTAGAATTGCTGGAGCTATGTCAGACTCCAAACCAGTTACAAGTGGTGTCCCACAAGGCTCAGTCCTGGGACCTCTCCTGTTCGGTATATATTTCTCTGAGGTACAGGCCAACACGGAAGGACTGTGGCTGACCAAGTTCGCAGATGACTGCAAACTGGGCACCATAATAGACTCTCCAGCCGACACAAGCATCCTCGAAAAGAGCCTCATAGAAACAGACAACTGGTGCCAGAGCCATGGCCTCAAGCTAAATGCCAACAAGTGTATAGTCATCCCCTTTGGCAAAAACAAAGTGCCCACAAATTACCACATAGGTGGTAATCCAAGTACAGAAGTAGTAATTAGGGACCTGGGGACCCAAGTTGATAGCAATCTCTCATTTGACAACGACATGGCCAAAGTGGTTAGAAAAACATTTTATATAGCCCACCAAATCATGAAGGGATTCACATCTAGATCAGGGGAGGTCATTGTGCCTCTTTACTCATCCCTCATCAGGCCCATAATAGAGTACAATTCCCCTTTTGGGATGTACCTTACCAGACACCTGCAGCAACTGGAAAGACCCCCAAAAGTACCTCACCAAGAGGATCAAAGGGCTCAAACAGATGCCATATGCTGCCCGGTTAAAGAAACTCCAGCTCTACTCAATGGCATACCGCCTGTTCAGAGGCGATCTGTGCCCGACGTATAAAGCCATGTCCAACCTGGAATTAATGGACATGCTACACCTCAGAAAATCCAAATCCCATCGAACTACGCGCTCGAGAGACTTGAACCTCAGCACTGAAATAAATAGGACATGCTGGAGGGACAGATTCATAACCCAGAGGCTCCCTTCACTCTGGAATAAAATCCCAGTCCAGGTTAGGCAGAGTCCCTCATCGACTCTCTTCAAGAGGAATATTGATGAGTGGATGGGAGATCGTAGGTTTACCCCGGGTATCACTTCTGTGTCACTGTTAGACAGAGGCACAGTATACTAACCTCAAAAAAGGGCATAGCAAAATAAATTTAAAATGGGTGGCAAAAGCCAAAACACATTCTGGCTAGGCTTATAAATGCCCTAGGGCAGATAGCCTAGTATGAACCTATATATATATATAGGTGTACATGAGGCGATGTTACAATTGCCTCATGTACACAGACAACCCTCTCCTCCTCCCACAAAACACAAATACATGCGAGAGATGCAACTATACGGCCAAACTGGAGGCTGAGCTCTCTCAACATAGGACTGGCAAGACCAGTCAGGAGGAGAAGGTTACCACACACACTATAGACCCAGTCTCACATAGTACCATCACAACCTCAAATCATACACATAAACACACAAAGACATACTCGGCGGCTCTGATCAAAAATCTACCAAAACAGCAGAGGCCACCAAAGCAGACACCCAAACAACCACCACCTCAGAACACAACACCTGCAACACATAGACCTCACAGTCAAAGTGTCAAACAGTCACAGCCCTTAAGGCCAAACACAATGCCAGACACACTAGTCATTGGTGACTCCATAGTCAGACACACTGGCGCCCCGCTCACCAGACTGAGTAAGGAGAAGGTCACAGTAAGCTGCCTGTCGGGCGCTAGAATCCGCCACATAACGCAAGCACTCAGGTCTCTCAACAGCAGGTACAAATATGACTCAGTCATTGTCCACGCTGGTGTAAACGACCTGAGACGTACCTCCTTGGACTACGAAAAGAGACATTGAGGAGCTCTCTGATTATGTAGCCCAGGCAGGTATGACCCTGACCTTGAGCAGTATCCTACCTTCACCAAGAATGATGCCACAATACAGAGATAAGATGATCAGCTTTAACAATTGGCTTAAACTCTGGTGTCATTCAAAGGGGATCCAATGTCTGTCTGCCTGGGATGACATGCTGGACAAGCCACGCTGCCAAGGGCGGCTTGCACCTGTCACCCTGGGATTCGGATATTGGCAAAGGCTCTTGCCACCCCATAGTGCCTTTTAGGCAAGGCTCAAATTCTAAACCTACCACCCTAGAACACAAAAAGGAAAAAACTAAGGGTAATGCTGCTCAATGCCAGAAGTCTAAATCTCAAAATGCACGCTCGAGGCCCTTCTCAGTATGGAGAACATCGATGTCTGTGTAGTGACAGAAACCTGGTTCAAGGCTCCTGAGAGCACCCCAGCACTATCAGGTTTTACCTCTTATCATGCGTTCCGCCCCAAAATCCGGACAATACCAAGAAAGGAGGGGGTATCCATATTCATCAAAGACACCCACACCTCAAGACTGGTGGCAACGACGATGCATCGGAGACCATCCAGGTGCAATTAACCATAGGCAAGACTGCTCTGCAAATTGTAGCATGTTACAGGCCACCCTCACAAACTCAGGAACCTCACATGGCCTTCCTGAAAACACTAGAGGGATAAATGTATCACCAAACACCATCATACTAGGTGACTTCAATTACCCTAATATAGACTGGGAACACTACTCAAGCCCAAACACCTA
>NC_056726.1:429012845-429085345 GCF_019279795.1 Protopterus annectens | reverse complement strand
GTGTATTTTTGTATGTGTGCATGTGGTCTGACATCATGTTCAGGTCTTAAAGTGAGTTTCCCGTTTTCCTCACAGGTGCAGATGTGGGGCTGGTTCAGTACAGCAGGGAACCTAATGTCACTGAGACAGACCGTGATCATGAGGATAGGTGTGTTGAGGCACAGGCAGGTTTGTCAGGGTCTGTTGTTGGGCCAGCAATTGACAGTACACAAGTCTCCACTCCATCCATGCACACAGTCATACTGCCTGTACAGGCATCATCACCATTGCCCTTAGCCGAGGGACAGTGTATGGTTGGCACTGGCCAGGACAGTGTGGTATCTATGGCACATGTATCAGGACACAGCAGCCATAGCCAGATGTCTGGAATGGTACCACATAGGCAGATGCTCAGGGTTTCTAGTCAGAGCACTGCTGGTCATCATGCCCCTGGCAGACGTGCCACACCTCTTTCTACCACACGCATGTTCCAGGCTGTCATGGAGGCACAGACACGAATTGAGCAGTACACCAGACAGGGACTAAGGGCACAGAGGGCTCATAACACCTCTGTAAATGACAGTATCCATGACCTAGCAGGTGCCATACATAATTACACTGAGGTCATTGATAAGACGCTGGGGTGAGACACTGGATGTCCTCCACAAGGTCATGTGCATGTGTCAGGACAGTGCAGGATGGTTGAGACGTCGACGTGGACATATGCCAGCAACATCAGCAGCTGGAGGTCGCCGTGGACGTCCAGCAAGTCACAACCGCTCCCGTAGTGCCAGTACCAGCCCCAGCAATGTTAGGGGGAGCTGTCCATAGACCGTCCTAGAAGACCACGTGCACGTGGCTCTAGCCAGTCCCAGCAGGGACCTGGATCCAGTGGACATATGTCAACCTCTTCGGATAGTACCCAGTCTGGATTAGTACCAGACACTGTCTGTAGCACCCCTGCCAGGCACAGGTTCCATATCCGTGGCCAGAGACTGATCTGTAAAGCCTGCCAGGTACAGTCTGTAGCAGTCTCACAAATCCCCGTATATGGCAGCCACATGGTGGAACTGTGTGCATGCAGACACACAAACCAGAAACCTAGGGCAAACACATACCTGCACACATTACATCAACATTGGCCCATAACAGTACTCATGGCCCTCACACACACACACACTCACATGTCGATTGTATGGCTCAGTGTAGGCCTCTGGCAAACCAACAACACACCCTGTGCATATGATGAAACCTGTGCCACCTCCTGTCATCTGTAACACTGATGCAGGAACAGGCTAACATGGTGCTGATGCACAGGGTGAGTATAGCAATGGTTGAATGTGTAGCATGTTGTCAGCAGTAAAGTGTAATGATATCCTTGAAGGTGTAGCTGAGCAGGCATGATGCATTAAAGCTGTAATTAGCAATGTTGTATTGCTTCCACCAGTGTTTATTCCAATTGTGATTTGTTTGCCCATGTGCCAGTTGGCTGATGTGTGTAGTTGTGTCAGCATGTGTTATACAGTGGACAGTAAGTGTGGGGTGTGTGCAGCACAGGTTTGCAGGTGTACATTTGTGAACATGGTGGAGGTGCATACTGGTGGCCAGTATGCATTGTACCACACACATTTTGGAACTTGAGTACGCATGTGTGTATGACATGGGTTGACACTGTGCTGTGGGCGATGCTGTTGTTGCTGTCATTGGTCTGCATTACTAAGGTTAACACTGTCCCAGCTGCATAATCCTTTACTAATGCACACTGTTCACCTACAGGGTTGCATGGACCGTGCTATCATAAACACAAGAAATTCTCACTTACACAGTAAAAGTGCATTAGTCTCATGGACCCCTGCCATAAACTAAATGTATAATAGAAGGTGTGAAGTCGTACCAAAAAAAAGAGTTGCATACCAAGAAGGGATAACCTCTCTGGTCAGTATCATTGGGAAAATACAATCCCTCAATAAACATACAAGGCAAGCTTCAAAATACAAAATGGCAAGGATTCCAAAGACAACACTAAAGCTTTCTTTAGTGTTGCTCAATCTACAGGGGAAATCTCAGATTGGGTCACAGTTAATGTAAATGGTCACAAAGTACACTTATCTGACTTGACATTACCAATTCCTTGTCAGACAGTTTGAATGCGGATTTCACCACCCTGTTATTACACAAGGGCCACATTTCCAGACCTGAAGAATGTAAAACCCGATTCACAGACACTCTAGTTAAAACATCTCTTTAACAAAGTACACACCACAGTGGCAATTGTACTGGACAGTGTCCCTGGCTGTGTCATACACAAGCTGACATATGAAGTCACCACTCACCTAAACGCTCTGTCCAGATGCAGCCTCTACACAGGTTACATACTTGTGGAACACACTAGAATGGTGTTGACACACTGTAATGGTGTTCACAGTCCACAAGGGTTGAGCTACAACGTCGTCTTCTCCTTTCGGATGGTCCCATTAGGGGTCGCCACAGTACATCATCTGTTTCCATTTCTTCCTGCCCTCTGCATTTTGCACTGTCACACCATCCACATGCATGTCCTCTCTCACCACAGCCATAAACCTCATCTTAAGCATTCCTCTTTTCCAATTACCTGGCAGCTTCATCCTTAACATCTATTTCACAATATACTCTGCATCCCTCCTCAGCACATGTACAAACCAACTTAATCCTGCCTATCTGGCTTGGTCTACTAACCTTCAAACCTGGCCTGACCCTCTAATATACTTATTCTTAAACCTGTCCACCCTCGTCACACCCAGTGCAAATGTTAACAAATTGATTAAGGGTAGAATTACAACAGGTCCTGGAAACTCTCACCCTATAAGCCAGACAAATGTTATCTGGAAGGCTATGGAGCACAGCATTATAGAACTCATTAACAGAGACATTATGAACTTGCAAACACTGCACCATACCCACTTAGGTTCTCTAAAGGCCAGATTATGGCTCCTACACCTAGTAGACTTCAAGCCAGTCAACAAGGCTATAGGTGAAGGAGGGGAGGTAAACACAGCCAAGCTATAGCTCGCCAACAATTCATACCCATCCCACATACCGGTCTTATACATAACGTCAGACTGACCATAAATGATTGTTAGACGATGGCTTGACAACTGACGCACAGATGTAGGACACACAGTAACATTTGTAGCCTCCATGTACTACTCTATGCCAGTAACAAGTGGTATTCACCTGCACTCAGTCCTGGGACCACTCCTGTTTGGCATATAGCTTTCTTAGGTACAAGCAAACACAGTAGGGATAAGTCTGCCCACGTTTGATGACAATGCATACTGTGGGCTACATTATTCTCCAGATGACACACACATCCTCCAAAAGGATATCATACAGACAGATACATGGTATCAAATCATGCTGTAAAGCTAAAAGCCAAAGAAAGCATAGTTATCCACTTTTAGAAAACAAAGTATCCACAGAGCAACACATAGGTAGTAGCCCCCAAAATGTGGAACAGGTACTAATGTATACATAGAGCCATGTGCTAAGTCATCTCTCCTTTGATAATCACATTACCAAAGGGTTTTGGAAATCCCTCTGTGGAGCACATAAGCAATAAAGGGTTTGCATGCAGATCCACAGAGGTTGTTGCACACCTATAATGATTAGTCATCTTTGCCAGACTTTGCTTGCTTTGGAACAGGTTTCAAATATACCTCAAGCATAAACCCTCAGTCACACTCTTCAATAGAAACCGTGATGAGTGGATGTGAAACGAAGACGTAGCCCAGGGATCACTGCAGTGGCTAAGCTTGTCACAAGCATACAGAAGTGACCTAAGGTCTGGAAAGTGCCAGCATGCTCTGGCAATAATAACAGATGCGTTCATGGAGAAAGCAGAGTACCCACCTATGAAATACTTGAGGTCACATATGTACATGGATTTGTCCCACAGCTACCTTTCATGTGTAATGCACATACAGTTGTCATTGTGACATGTCATACACTAGAAAAATCAAAACCCACTTCACATTGGCCAACGGTGTCACACACCTGGAGCGCACACACACAGTCAGCAAGTGCAAGATTCAAACTCTTTCCTAACTACATTATGATACTCTACAGCAATTTACACGACATGCTATACACATTAGTGGGATTTCACCTTTCCACAGGTATATTTGTAGGATGGTGACATCATCAGATTTGTCAAAGAGGAGTATACCACTTTTAAGGTGTGTGAGTAGTCTCCAAAAAGGTTGCCCCTCCCCAGGGAGACACACACACTCACACAGTTGGCAAATGCAGGATTCAAACCCCTACCTAACTACATTATGATACTATAGGAGTACGCATTTACACGACGTGCTATACACATTACTGGGATTTCTCCTTTCCACAGGTATATTTGTAGGATGGTGACATCATGAGACTTGACAAAAGATGAGTATACAACTTTTAACGGGTGTGAGTAGTCTCCAAAAAGGTTGCTCTCTCCCCAGGGAGAGACAGACACACACACAGTTGGCAAGTGTGGTGTTCTTAATCCAAACTAAGTACGTCTTTACACTTCGAGCAAGCAATATGGAGTTACAGGGTGCAATACAGACATTACTTGCTGACAGTTTGCCCACAGGTTTTTTTCACATTTGCTAACCTCAGCAGGCTTATCATACTAGGTGTATTGTATGCATAGACCATGACCATATCATATATGGGTTGATGCACTACATGCTGGCACACACAGGGTCAAACCGGTGGCTAAGCTCTGTCAACCCAATACCGGACAATACAGTCAGGAGGAGTAGGATCATACAACCACAACACCAACTGTCTCACATAGACCTACAATATAAGCACCTGCAAAACACACACATAAATACACATTACCATACTCGGAGAATACACATATTAATCTGAAAAAGAGAGCGTGTCCTCCTAACCAGACAAGCAAGCAACATGCACCTCCAAGCACACGCCAGAAAACACATAATACACCAACGCAGTGTGCCTCACAACAGGCCCCAAGGCAAAACAACATACCAAACACACTAGTAATAGTTGACTTCATAGTCAGGCACACAGATGTTCCACTCACTCGGCTGGACAAGGGGAAGGCTACTGTCAGTTGTCTGTCAGGTGCTATCATCCGCCACATAACACAAGCACTTACATCACTCCAGAACAGGTACATATATGAAGTGTTCTTGGTACATGTCAGTGTGAATGATCAGAGACCTACCTCCCAGGACAACATGACAAGAGATATATATTTGCTCTATGATCATGTAGCCCAGGCTGGTATGACCCTGACCTTGAGTAGCATCTTACCTTCACCTACATGATATTGCAATATAACAGAACGATAAACTTGGCTGAGCTTCTGGTGTCAAAGGGGATCCAGTCTCTGTCTGCCTGTGATGACATGACAGACCAGCCTTGTTGCTTCGCTACAGATGGTTTGCGCCTGTCACCCCTATGCTTCTAAATACTGGCCAAGGCTCTTGCTGTCCCCATATTACCTTTTTTAGGCAAGGCTCAAAATTAGGTACTACGCTATCTGCCCAAGGGGATTTATAAGCCTAGCCATAATGCGTTGGCTTTTGCCTCCCTTTTAAATTAGTTTCCTGGGCCCCTGTCTAGCAGGGCCACTGAAGTGATCCCAGTGGTAAATTTACAATTTCCCATCCACTCGTCAAGATTCATCTTGAAGAGAGTCGGCGAGGGGCTCTGCCTAACGAGCGAGGGAAGTCTCTGGGACATTAATCTATCCCTCCAGTACGTCCTGTTTATTGCTGTGCTGAGGTTTAATTCCCTGGAGCATGTAGCTCTAAGAGATTTGGTTTCCTTGAGGTGGAGCATGTCCATTATTCCAGGTTGGACATGGCCTTATACGTCAGGCATACATCACCTCTGAGCAGGCAGTAAGCAAACGAGTAGAGCTGGAGTTTCTTTAGTAGAGCTGCATAGGGCATCTCTTTGAGGCCCATGATCCTCTTGGCGAGGTACTTCTGTGGTCTTACCAGCTGTTGCATGTGCCGATTAAGGTACATACCAAATGGGGCATTGTACTCTATTATGGGCGTAATGAGTGATGAGTAGAGGGGCACAATGACCTCTCGATCTAGAGGTGAACCCTTTCGTGATTAGGTGGGCTATACAGAGAGAATTTCTAAACACTTTGGCAATGTGATTATCAAAGAAGAGTCTACTGTACACCTGTGTCCCAAGGTCTCTTATCACACTTTCAGTATTAAAGTATACTACCACCCATGTTGTAGTTCATGGGTACAGAGTTTTTACCAAAGGGGATGACGATGCACTTTTTGGCATGGAGCTTGAGGCCATGGCTTTGACACTAGACATCTGTCTCAGTGAGGCCCTTTTGTAGGATGTCCACATAGTTAGTAGTTTTGATTACGGCTCCTAGTTTGCAGTCATCTGGGAACTTCATTAGCCAAAGACCTTCTGTGTTAGCATGTACTTCAGGGAAGTAGATACCAAACAGGACAGGACACAGGACTGAACCCTGTGGTACTCCACTTGTCACTGGTTTGAAGTCGGACGTGGAGTCTGCTACTTTCACAGTGTGGGTTCTGTCAGTGTGCCAGTTGGCAACCCATCTTGTGACATAGGGATTTATACCTAGTGTAGTGAGTTTATCTATAATTCCAGAGTGGGGGATGATGTCGAAAGCCTTGGCAAGATCTAGATAGGCTGTGTGAACCACCTTACCCTTGTCTACGGTTTTGGTGACTGCTTCAAAGAAGTCTATCAGGTTTAGGAGACATGATCTGCCTTTTACAAACCCAAAATGGTTACGGTCCAGAGTTTGGAGATTACCAATGTCTTTTTATTTATAAGTTCCATGATGATACATTCCATGGCCTTGCAGACTAGGCTCATCAGGCTAATGGGGCGCTAGTTCCTGGGGTCCGTGGTGACTCCCCCCCCTTGTGTAGTGGGATAACAGTCGCTGTGCACCATTCAGCAGGCACAAAGCCTGAGGTAAGGCTATGACTGAACAGGGTACGTAGGTGTGGTGTCAGTTCATTCTGTAGTTAGTGTAGAACGCACCCTGGGATGTTATCTGGTCCCGTGGATGCTGTGTTACGGGCTTTGGAGAGTGGTTTTTACCTGTGCAGCTGTGATGACAGCAACTCTGAATTCTTCCGGTATAGAGATAGGATCAGTGCTAACTTTACCCCCCTCTCACCCATGAAAGAGCCTATCTGCCAGGATGTTGGCAATATCAGTTGGGTCTGTATATTTAGTGCCATTGTGCTGTAACTCAGAGCAGATCAGAGTGTTGCTACTGAGATTATTGACATAGCTATAGAATGTTTTGTGGTCGTCTTTAGACTCAGTGGCGATTTTGTTTTTGTAACTAGCTTTGGAGGATTTTATCAGGGATCGTAGCTTCTTACTGAGGCTGACCAGGGAGCTCCTCCACTCATGGGATTTTACCCTCTTTTGCAACAGTTTCTTCCTTCTGTTGTGCAGTTTGTTTATGGCAGGGGACCACCAGATTGGCTTCCTTTTCTTGCAGGATATCGTCTTGGTTCTGGTTGCGATAGCACGATGCATGCACTCACATAAGTGCTTATACAGTGCAACTGTGAAGGATTCAGTAGTCGTACTGTCCATCTGCATGGGTGTCCTGAAGTTCACCACTTCTGTCTTAAGAAGCATGAAGTTGGCTTTGGGAGAAATATTTTAACATAATTTCCTTAATGGGGGGGGGGGGGGGGCAGAATGTGGATATGTAGGGTAATTAACTTATGGTCAGATGGGACCAATGAGGAGTTTACTTCAGGTGTGGAACACCTGTCACTCAGGACAAACCAAACCCCATAACCAACACAAATCACCACAAAGTGAGCTAAATGCTACTCATTGCCAGAAGTCTCAGCCTCCAGGTGCACACACTCGAGGCACTACTCAGTATGGAGAATGTTGATATCTGTGCAGTGAAACAAACTAGTAAAGCACGGATAAACCAGAAATGCCAAAAAGCACAAATCCTTGATGCTCCACACTAGAACAAAGCACTGAAAACATAAAGTGCTTAAATTATGAATGATTTAATAAACTGTACAAAGAATGAAATCCACTTTTCGTCAAGGCAAATAGCTTAACTTCTTCAGAGACCATTCAGTAAAATGTTAAAAACAGGTGACTAATATACACCATTATACCCATCACATGATACTCAAATTAAAATTTAAAGGTGGGATGTTTTAATGAATTTAATAGGTTTTACTTACATCCTTTATATTTATTTTTATCCCATATATATATATACACACACACACACACACACATACTCGCTAATATTTTGTCATATACACATTTTAGTTGTATAAGTGCTTGTATAAGTGCTTTATTAATATGTCATTTATATGGTGATATTATCGAATCTTATTGTATAATGTAATTATACATAGAACTATGGTTTTATAGTTTTACATTTTTATACCATTATAACCGATAGTAGGGTGGTTATTAATTATTATAATACACACTTAATATGTTGACTGTAATATATACACTTGCATTTTGCAAGTGTATAGTTGTGTTTTGTAACTATTTCTCACATTTTATTTATTTCACCTTTTTATTTTTATCTTTGTTATCGTAGATATATTATATAAGTTTGAAAATGAACACACATATCCATTACTTGTAAATTATTCTTCAGGTATGTTCATATACATTACATTTTCCTACGTATATTCTTTTGAAGTGAACCATTTATTTAGAGTTTTGCTAAGAGTGTTTGTAAGACATTGTTCACCTTTAAATTTTAATTTGAGTATCATGTGATGGGTATAATGGTGTATATTATCCACCTGTTTTTAACATTTTACTGAATGGTCTCTGAAGTTAAGCTATTTGCCTTGACGAAAAGTGGATTTCATTCTTTGTACACTTAAGTTGATTAAAGCATTCATAATTTAAGCACTTTATGTTTTCAGTGCTTTGTTCTAGTGTGAAGCATCAAGGATTTGTGCTTTTTGGCGTTTTTGGGATATCTGTGCAGTAACAGAAACCTAGTTAAAGGCTCCAGACAGCACACCAGCACTACCCAGGATACTACTCATTCCATACCTTCCAGCATCAGAACATGGATCATAGCACATAGTGTGGGGATGTATCCATATTCATCAAGGATACCTACACCTCTCTCTACAGAATCTGTACCCATAGAATGTTGCACAGCAACTTTCTTCCCACTCCACAGGGGTGGAGCCACAAAAGACCCTTGGCATTCACGCTCTATGAGCCTGACTAGTCTGATGTGCAAGGCAATGGAGCCAATCATAATGAAAGTCAACAATAAAGACATTGGGAACCTTCACACAGTTGAGCACACCCAGTTTGGCTTGGTCAAATGCAGATCACGCCTCCTGAATTGGGTGGATTTCTTTGAGACAGTTACACAGGCTACAGATGATTGAAATGAGCTCCACACAGCTTACCTATACCTCGCTAAGGCCTTTGACACCATTCCCCAGTCAGGTATCACAGATGAACTCACCAACCTGGGCATGAATCCATACATCACAAGATGGATTGCAAACTGGCTCACAAGTAGATCCCACAAATTAAGAGTTGCTGGCTACAAGTCAGACTCTCCACCGGTAACAACTGGTGTTCCCCAGGGTTCAGTCCTAGGGTCGCTCCTGTTTGGGGTAGACTTCTCAAAAGTACATGCCAACACAGGAGGGCTGTGGTTGACTAGGTTTGCTGGGAACTGTAAAGTGTTTGCCATAACAGATTCCCCGGATAACACAAATATTCTCGAGAAGGGACTCTGAGACAGATGTGTGGTGTCAAAATCATGGCCTCAAGCTCAATGTGAAAGAATGCATAGTAATCCCCTTTGGTGAAAACAAAGTACCCACAAACTGCCACATATGTGTTACCCCCTAATAACTGACAAGGTAATAAGGGATCTGGGGACACAAGTAGATAGTCATCTTTCCTTTGACAACCATGTTGCCAAAGTGATTAGGAAATCCTATGTGGCCCACCTACTCAAAGGGTTTGCATCAGGATCAAAAGAGGTAATGGTGGCCCTCTACTCTTAAGTCATCAGACCTGTCATTGACTACAATGCACCATTCTGGATGTACTCGATTAAGCATATCCAACAGCTGTAGAGACCACAGAGGTACCTCACCAAGAGGATTACTGGCCTCAAACAGTTGTTTTATGCAACACAACTGGTAAAACTAAATCTGTTCTCTGTTACATACCGCCTACTCAGAGGCACACTCTGCCTAACATACAGAGCCATGTCCAACACAACTGTTGAACATGCTCCATCTACGGATAACAAAATTGAGTCGCACTACACACTCCAGGGATATGAACCTCATCACAACAATGAATATAACATGCTAGTGGGATAGAGTATCATCCCAGACACTTGCCTTACTGTGGAACAGAGTCCCAATGTACATCACAGAGCCCCTCGCTGACACTCTTCAATAGGAACCTTGATGAGTGGATGGGAAACGGACAATTCACACCAGGCATCACATCAGCAGCCCCACTATAAAGGGGCTTAGGGTACTAACTATTAGAACTAGAGCTTAAGAGACTACCCAATGGGGTGGTGAAAGCTGCACAAGTTGCCTAGGCTAATATATGCCTTTGTGAAGATAGTCTACCTATGTGACAGGTACAGGTAGTAGATGTGTACTTCATTGTACAGTAGGCACATGGACCACATACACTGTAATGCTTACAGATACTGGTGGCTGTTATGTACAGTGGGCGAGATGTGCACCTCATGTCTTTTGTGCCATTGGGATGTGTGCTGGGTGGGAGAGTCCTGGATGGCTCCCTGTCATGGTCACCCTCTTACACACATCTCTGCCCATCCATCTTTGGCTTATTATATTGTGTTCCCCCTACATATATATAGGTACATATGTGGGTAATAGGCCATCTGCCTGAAGGCCAGAGTGTGCAGCTATCACCACACATGGGGTTAGTTCCCTAGGCCTCTGTAGTACAGCTGATGGTGATCCATGGTGTGACAGTTCAGTTTTACATACACTCATCAAGGCTCCTCTGGAAGAGTGTCAGTGAGGGACTCAGCTTAATGTAGGTTGGGAGCCTGTTCCAAAGCAAGGGAAGTTTGAGAGTTAGTAATGTTCTATTTATTGTTGTGATGATGATATCCCTAGAGCATGTGGCACAGTTAGCTTGGGTTTACTTCAGATAGAGCATGTACATCAGTTCTGCATTGGACATGGGCCTGTCTGTTGGGCAGAGATCATCAGAGTAGACAGTATGCAACAGAGTACAGACTGAGACCAGTAATCCTCTTGTTGCATGGGGCAACTGTTTGAGACCAGTAATCCTCTTGATGTACTTCAGTGGTCTTTCCAGCTGCTGAAGGTGCCTAGTCAGATTCATCGCAAGTGTGCTGTGATACTCTCTGATGGTCCTGATGAGTAGAGGGAACCTCCTTTGACCTACATGCAAAGACCTTGGCAATGTGTGGGAACACATAGCATGATTTTCTAACCACTTTGTGAATGTGTTTTTGGAAGCAGAGATGACTATCCACATGTGTCCATAGATCCCTTACTATTACCTCCATATTTAGGGTGTTGGCACCTATGTGGTATTTATATGACTGTAGCTCGAGCCCATCATTTTGACACCACATCTGTCTGACTGAGACCCTCTCTGTTGTCCCAAACGTCGATTATGACAACCTTTTTGCAGTCATCCACAAACTTTGCTAACCATAGCCCTCATGTGTTTGACTATATTTCTGAAAAGTATACACCAGACAGGAGGGGTCCCAGGACTGAGCCATGGGGACAGCAGTGGTAACCGGCTTACAGTCCAACAGGGAGACCACAATTCTTACCTTGTGGGATCTATCTGTGCCCCAGTTGGCAATCCATCAGATGACATACGTGTTTATACACAGGTTGTTGATTTTGTGGATACGACATGTGTGTGGGATGGTGGAAAAGTGCTTTTCAGGGTCTATGTAGGCCGTGTGTAGCTCATTTCATTGATGCATGTCCTGGGTAACTGCCTTGAAAACTGTCTAGCAGGTATAGGAACCATGATCTGCCCCTGACCAAACCAAAATGGGTAAGATTGGGTGTTTGTAGGTTCCCAATAGCTCTGGTTATGAGTTCCACAATGATGGACTCCATGGCCTTGCAGATCAGGCTTATTAGGCTTATAAGACAATAGTTCCCATGGTCTGTTGTGCACCAACACTTGGAGTGTGCCAAACGTTGCTGTAACCCATTCAACAGTTTCATATCCTGTACAGAGGGCGAGTCTCAGACTGTTCAGGTGCAGGGTCTGTTTGTTTTGGAGTTCACATATAACACAGCCAGCGAAACCATGTCATCCCACAGACGCCGTGTTTTAAGTATTTGATACGAGCTGTTTAACCATTGTATATATGATTTCTGGGTTTTCACAATCTCCAGGTATGGTAATGGACCCTTTTGTCAGTGAGAGGGGGGTAAATCTGTATGAACCTGTCTGACAAGATGTTGGCAATGTCAGTCATGTACATGTATTCATTTACACTGACTCAGAACATATACGAGTTTACATTGATATTTATGACATAGCGAAAGAAAGCTTCATGGTTCTCTATGGACTCTTTGGCAATATTTTTGCCAGAACATGGCTTGGATAATGTTAGGAGTGCTCACTGTTTCTTGATTATACTGACTGGAGATTTACTGATCTTCTTTGGATTTTCACTTTCTTTGAACAACTTAAGTACTTGTAGTACATAGCTTGATTATGATAGGGGTCCAATATATTATATGGGTCTGTTTTCATATCACTGTGTGCGCAAGGCAGGATTGGTGAATAGTGACATGTGTCTGGAGGAAGAACTGCAACTGCCAGATGTGTGGCCCACTGCTGTACTCAGACATGGCCCAAGTGTGAGAGCATGCCCAGTATGACCTTTCAGTATGTTGATGACTGACATTTGCTAAATTTAAGTGCGTTAGCATGCCCACTATGGGTATATATACTATATGTGTGAAAAATAAAGTTGGTTTTTACTTCAGGGCTCACCTTTGTGTTGTACATAGACAGGAAGCACGCTGCGCCTGCAGGGCTTCCATGAGTCAATTTGTGTAGACTTATCAACATTTCTACATACAGGGGCGACAGCTATTTGTACATTTCATAGGATGAGGGGTGGATGAGGGGTACACCTGACACTTCTACACATTTGCTAGGCCTGCACTGCTATGTCAGGGTACTCCATTTCAGTCTGTACTGTTGCCTATCATACTGGCTTGAGGCATACCACTGTACTACAGACCTTAGCTTCCAATTACACGCGTATTAGTTTGACTGCACAGCCTACCCAACCCACATCACACTGCCTGGCCTGCTGTTATCTGTCTGCATAGGCCTCGGGGGAGGTTACTCATATGCCTCTTCAGCGGGCATGATACAGCATTTGTTTGTGTTTGTCTACAATTGTCTTGCTGGCTGTGACTGTTAGGTATGTGACCCCCCCCCCCCAACTGGTATGTGTGAGTGACTTAAGTTGTGTCTGTGCCAGTGAAATGCTGTCATGGCTTAGGGGTTCAGTACTGTGACTATAGTGCACAGTATCCTGAGTTTGAGCCCTGTCACTGCTTTTTTATTTTCCTGCTTGGCAGATCTGACTGGTTAAGGAACATTAAAGCGGGTGTGAGCGTGTTTACCCAACTTTGCCTGACATTGAGCTGGTTAGTGTGGTGCGCAGCTACGCACAATTGTATTTAAATATGCTCAATACTAGTAAAATTTGCTTAGCAGTGCTTTATATTGCTTAAAATAGGAACTCATACCTCAGGTGGTGCTGCAGGGCTGCCTATGCCGGATGCACATATTACACTCCCAATACATGTTTGAAAACAGTGTTAAGTTAGGCATCCCTTTTACTGTATGTGCGAGTCAGAGAGGTGTCATTTCCAGGGTTCCTACTGAGTCAGTGTATGTGCTATGCGTTGCCTCTTTGCCAAGGCCAGGGCATACTGGGCACTCCTCCTTCTGCCTACTGGGGCAGGCTCAGGTTGTTCCTCCTCAGTCACGTTGTGCCTGTCCAGGCCTTGGCAATGGTGGGGAGCTGTTTGGCCCTGCCCCATGTTGTTCCTACTGCAGCTGTTTCCACAGGATCATATTGTGTAGCATGGCACATACCATGACAATTTGGGCACATGTAGTTGGTGAGTACTGCAAGGCTCCACCAGATGTGTCCAGGCACCGGAACCGTGACTTGAGCATCCCAAACACTTGCTCAATTATATGTTTCTTGTTTGTGCATGTGCCTCATTATGGAGTTCTTGTTCGGGTGTGTGTGCATTTCTGATGGGTGTCATCAGCCACGGCTCCAGTACGTATTCAGCATCCCCACTAGGTGACCATCAGGGATGTCCCCATTAGCAAATCTCTGGTACAGCTGCGTCAGATGCCAGATGTGGGAATAGTGATGGCTTCCAGGGCAGCCAGCATACACATTCATTATTATGCCCTGGGCATCACACACAACCTGGCAGCTGATGGAGGGGAAGCCCTTGTGGTTGATGTAGAACCTACCCCGCTCAAAGGGTGGTGCTTTGATGCATATGTGCGCGCAGTCTATTGCACCCACTACTTCAGGGTATTTTGCTATTTGGTGGAAAAGACGCATACCGCTGGCCAATGCCTCACGGGAATTGGGGAAATATACATGCTCACCGATATGTGCTGACATGGCATCCAGGAACTGGTGCAGTACCCTGGATGCTGATGCCTGTGAAATTCCCATCATATATCACCAGTTGGTCTCTGGAAGGTACCTGTAGCTAGTATTCTTAGGCCAACACATACCTTGGTATCCACTGGGATGGGTTTCCCTCTGTTGGTTGTGTGTGTGAGGCGCGGCCGGCACAGCTCAACAATTTGCTGCAGGAGGTCTCTGTCCACCCTATAGCGCTCCATTATCTCCAGCTCATGTAGCCTCTGGTAGGTTACCCTGGGTCTGTACACTCTTTCGTCTCCTCACTGTGGGTTGCTCAGCAGCATTCATATCACCACCACCCTCAGCACCTTGCACATGTTGGTTTACGATAGCAAAAGCAGCCCCCAACATTTTGTCTGACTTTAAAGTTTTTAAGCTTTCCCTCTTTGTATACTGCAGTGTTGCAGAGTTCTTAGGGAAAAAAAACAGGGAAGAATGCTGTTTGCAGAATTTAAAGTGCTGGGCTGGGCTAGTCTTCTGCCTGTGTAATTGGCTGTTTCTGATATATTTCACCTGGCAGCTCTGCTAGTTCTCCTTGGTTAACTTTCTACTACTTCTTTTCCTTCCTTTTCCCTTTCTGTTTCTGCCTGGGGCAGCACCGCGCAAACACGTGCACACAGTTTGCAAGAAATTTCAGATATTTTCAGTGTGCACCTTTGGTTTCTGGTTTTCAAAAAGGACAACTGTAGACACATCTCTTGCAATCCTGAGCAACTCAGAGCAAACACAAGACACTGTGCTCCAGTTAGCTTACAGCCTGACACACACCCTCATGATGTTACCTATATTCTTTGTTATGTTGGAAGGTTTATCTGTTTGGCAATACCCAAAAAAGCACTATAGGGGTGGATAATGGTTTTGGCCAATATCCAAAAGCCTACCGGTGACAAGAGACTATCCCTAGCAAAGCAGCATGGCCTGTCAATCATGTTCTCCCTGGCTGACAAATACTGGATCCGTTTGGAATGACACCAGTAGATAAGCCAATTATTAAAGTCAATCATTTTCTGTTGGTATTGTGACATCATCCTTAGAGACTGCAAAATGCTTGTCAATGTTAGGCTCATACCTACCTGTGACACATTCTGAGAGCTCAATCATGCCTCTCTTCATACAGTTCAAGGAGGTACGTCTCAAATCATTTATGCCCACAGACAGAGTCATACTGGTAATTGGGGTTTAGTATCCTAAGTACTTGTGTGATCTGGAAAATCCTGGCCCCTGACAGGCAATTTGTAACCTTCTTATTCAGCCTGGTGAGAGGGACATCAGTGTGTCTCACTATGGAGTCTGCTAGAACTAAAATATTGGGTTGTGTGGTGTTGTCCTGTAGACTGGGCAGCCGAGACACAATGAAATGTGAATTTATGTGGTGTGGTGGAAGTTGTCTTGTTGTCTGCATGCAGAGTCTTTAAGGCTTGGGTAAGTTACATGTGCACACCTCCGCATATGTGGGTCTATTTGTCTGGTCCTTTGTAAATGTGGCGAGTGTTTTGCGTGTGCGGCTGACAACCTGCTTTGGTTTTTTTTTATATCTGTATGTGAGAGTCTTGCCTTGTGTAACTACATCTTTTACATACTATATTAAGTCTGTTGCAGAATTAAGTGTTTTTTTTTTTTTTTTATTATTTATTTTACATTTGCTGACCGGGAATGTCTGACTGAGCCGAAGCCCTTTTTCAGCAGAGGCCTGAGGAGAAAAGCTCCAAACTAATACAGAACAAATGTAAGCCAAAACTAATACAGAACAAATGTAAGCTAAGATAATAAAGCTCCAAACTAATACAGAACAAATGTAAGCTAAGATAATTCAAATAATACAACATTTCATGGTAATTTAAGATCACATACAGTAAGTTCATAGGTTTATACTAGGCTATCTGCCCTAAGGCATTTATAAGCTTAGCCCAAAGTTTTGTGGCTTACGCCACCCCTTATATGAAAAAATACTGTACCCATTAGTTTGTTGTGCCTCTATCCAGCAGTGACACAGAGATGATAACCAGGGTAAACCTACGATCTCCCATCCACAGGTCAAGATTTCTCTTGAACAGAGCCAGCGAGGTGCTCTGCCTCACATGGACCGGGATTTTATTCCACAGCATAGGGAGTCTGAGTGATAAATCTATCCCTTCAGCAAGTCCTATTTATATCCGTGCTAAGGTTCAAGTCGCTTGCTCTAGTGGTTTTGGATTTTTTGAGGTGGAGCATGTCCATTAATTCCAGGTTGGACATGGCCTTGTATGTCAGGCACATGTCACCTCTGAGCAGACGGTATGCGACTGAATAGAGCTGGAGTTTCTTCAATCTGGCAGCATAGGACAGATTTTGGAGTCCCTTTATCCTTTTGGTGAGGAACTTTTGGGATCTCTCCAATTGCTGCAGATGTCGGGTGAGATACATCCCCGAATGGGGCATTGTGCTCGATCATTGGTCTGATAAGTGAAGAGTACAGGGGAACAATGACCTCACTAGATCTGGATGTGAATCCCTTCATGATCAGATGGGCAATGTAGAAGGTCTTTCTAACCACTTTAGCAACGTGAGTGTCAAAAGAAAGGCCACTGTCAACCTGGCTCCCAAGGTTAGTGGATTGCCACCTATATGGTAGCTTGGGGTTACCTTGTTTTTCCCGAAGGGTATGACTATACATTTTTTGGCGTTTAACTTCAGGCCATGGCTCTGGCACCAGCTATCTGTTTCCGTGAGTCCCTTCTGAAGGATATCCGTGTCCGATGCACTTTCCACTATGGCGCCCAGTTTGCAGTCGTCTGCAAAGTGTAAAATAATTAGTACAAGCAGCACTACAGAAATATATTATATATATATATATATATATATATATATATATATATATATATATATATATATATATATATATATATATATATATATACACACACATACACATACACATATACACATACATATATACACATACATATACACACACACATATATATATTATTACTCTACCCAAAGTCTTAAGAGGTATTTTATTTACAAAGGAAGGAGAAAAAAAAAGTGTAGAGGTGACATGGAGGGAAGAAGGAGAGAGAGTAGGTCAAAGGATAGTGGAAAGTAAGGAGAAAGAGGTGCAAGTTAGTTAGTGCACATAAGGCAACTGCTACAGTGCCTCAGGGTGCCCATCTCCACAAAGCTAGCTGTAGAAATTTCAGGACAGCCTCTCTCCATGGTTGCAAGTTCTTAGCATGTGCTTTACAAAGGAAAAGTATGGTAGGCGTTTCCAACTGGACAAGGGATGGTTGCTTACATAGTGTAATGTACAGCTAACCTATCCAGCACTGCTGCCCAGCATGCAAACCAGTTGCTCTTTAGGCAGCAATAATTCTGAGTGCTGCAATAATGTAATCTAGAGCTAACTAAATTTGGCAATGGTACTCAACTTGCAAACCAGCTGCTCCCTGAGAAGTGCAGGACTGTGGAAAATTTTAGATGGCTTTTATAAACTACAACTAGCTTGCATAAACTACAGCTTCTAGTGATTGCAAACATACAGGGCACCACTAACCAACTCTGTGCAAAGCAAATGTGAGACTTGTACAGAAGCAGAAAAACTACGTATGTTCACAAGTCAATCAGGTCATCACACAATAAGCTATTAATTTCCAGCTCGGAGAGCTGAAATCAGTCCTCTCTTACGACAAGAATGCCGACTTTTACCCTGTCAATTTAAAATGACTGGTGTGGTGCCCAGTTATTAGGGAACCACAAAAATAAATGCCTAAAAGCACTGAAACAGTAGCTGCAGTGTGGTTAGAGTACTACACTGCAGAACAGCAGTCCTTACAGCAGTAGAAAAATGAAACCTAAAACTCCAAGCAAGAGCAGGAAAAACAATAAATAGCATAGAAACTTTTGAGAATGCAATGAAACAAACAATACAATTTCAAAATAACACTTAATTTCACTTTTCTTGCTAAGGATGGTTTCAGATGCAAGCAAAATCTCTCAAACTCTGGTGTCATCGCCAAACAATGAGCATCTCTAGATAACCGGGCTAAATCTCACACAAATGCGAGGCTTACATATGTGGAGAGAAACAAAAACTTTAAACTAGGTATGTCCACAGGCCAATCAGGTAAGCACATAATAAACATATTGGAGCTCTTTCAGAAACTTTAGCTTAATATGCTAGTGGGGAATGGGGTAAACACACAGGATGCAACTTTAAACAGGTAAAAGATGAGCAGAATAGAAAAGCACTGAAGCACAAACTGCAGCAGAGACAATCCTCTCACTATTGGCCTTCTACTACAGTTTACAGTAGTAGATTATGCAGAAATTTACCAGTAACATGGTTTATAAAAAAAAAAGAAAAAGGCTACCTGGGGAAATAGGCGTGCAGAATAATACAGAATCTTCCCACAACTGCTTATAAAACCACAAGACTAATGTCCCAGAAAAAAGTTAAAACGCAAACAGATGGAAAAGAACAGAAAAGTACAAAGCACTACCACCACACAGGTCACTAAGTGCAACTCAAATATTTCAGTAGAACTGAATTAAAATAATTTATAACCGAAAAACACTGCCAACTAAAGAAGAACGGTTCACTTATAAACATCCAAAAAATGACAAATAAGTGAACAGAAACACTGCCAGAGTAACTATATGCAACGTTTAAACGCTTTGGCTTTTATGTTGCTTTTATTATACCATTTCCAGGTGTAGTTCTTACAATACAGTCCTATAGTTACTTCACCATACGGCTGGTATACCAATCTGTAGGACCCAACTTCCATGAATGTTATACATCACTGGGCTCAATTCCTACTGAAATTAAAATAATTTCATTCTCCCTCTAGCAATTCATATAATTACTCACCTTTTTTCCTTTATCCCGGATAGTCTGCTGTAAATTTACACGCTCATTTCTTTTCAAACTTTTCTCCTGTACTGTTGCGATTTGCACTTTGCATTTCTTAACATAAATTAATATTCTTTCCTTTTTGTCTATACCTGTAAAAGCCATTTACATTCTATGGCAACATGGATAGCATAGCTATTATGATAAAAGCTATTGTTCCCACAAATTACAAGCAAGTTTTTTTTTACTGTGCATTTCCACTTGTGTTGCATCCATACACTAATATTTGGTAGGCTGATCATTTGCACAGTTGATTCTTCTCATCTCCATTTGAACGTAGGACACTATTTAAGACTTTAAAACAAACCCTCATACAAAAAGTTAAATACAGTTTCAAAATCCCCTTCCCCTAATTAACTTGGAACACATACAAAAACTATGCACAACTTAAAAAAATAAGTTTAATCCCATCCAATTGTCCCAAATCAATAGTGGCACCCACAGGCATTACCCAATTTAAAATTAAGGTTAACCATGCTAAAGTGCATGTTCTAGCCCATCTTCCCTCTTACACTGACTGACATCTGTAACTGTATTCCCCTCCCCCCAAGATGTGAAAAACAGCTTTTTATGCTTTCAGAAAAAATATTTTTTAGCCACAAGAAAAAATTGTACTGGCTCTCATTATGCATTAACAAATTAAAGCAATCTTTCATTCACTTCCCATAATTTCAAACTATTTTTCACTGAACTGCTTGGCATTGTATCTTTAATTTTGCATTCCCTCAGCAGAGAATGCTCAGAACTCTCAAGATTAAGGACTTCCACCTTCAGACAGCTCTTCTCCATGGACAAGTACTCCACACAGAATCTTTGCGAATTTCAATCAGAACTTCTAGAATGAACTGCTGCCTTCAGCCGCAGACCTCTTTACTCCCATGGAAAATAAATAACCCCATATATTAGCAGTTGCAAGACATTTTACATGCTTTGATAATGTTTGCCTTATTTTAAGGTCTATTTGCTTACAAAACAGTTTACAGCTTAAGCCAAAAAATATTAATGAAGGCATTCTCCCTTGTAAACATGAGAAGATCTTAACTCATCATGTAATCTAATCAATGCACTTACACCCACCCCATAACTCACAATCACAGCATATTAACATTACACTCGCTTTTGTCCAGCCTTTCTCCTCTTATTACATCTGCAATTCTTGCAACTACAAAGTATTTGTTTACTTCAACATCTAAACACCAGTCACTGAAAAGACTCCCCCACATTTAAAATATCCCCGATTACACACTACACAACTGGTTTTACTATATGCAAGGTGCAGTTCATCAAATGTTTTATACAAATGATAATTTTAGTTACCCCCTTAGTAATTGCTTTACAGTTAGTGTCCCACTTTAGTGCCCTTCTAAACATTACATAAAATAGGGTATATGCTTCACAGTCCACCCCAAGGTCAACAAATGTCCAGTCTTTGTTAGCCACTTTTTCTTACAAAGCCATTTTTCACAAATGTGATTGATTCTTTACAGTTTCCCTACGTATTCACTAATTTTAGTATTACTGAACTTATTTTCACCTCTCAACACCAGACTGATTGAACATCAAACATACTCCTGATTTTTCTAGTCAACTCGTGTTTTCTGTCTTGCACTTTTTCCTTTGGAACTCTGGAAAAAGGTTTCACTGGCAAAGTCTCTCAGAACCTTACTGTCAGAAGAATGAGAAGCAGAGTCTTAGTCTACTTGTTGGCTCACTTTTTTGGATAAACTTTTGTATTTTCCCCATACCCTGTTCTGTATCAAAAAATTACTTTGATCCTCATGGAAAAATATTCTGAAGACAACTGGACACTGTAGCTTAAATCTCACACCTGCCTCTCAACATTTTATTTATCTGCATTTGGTCTATTAGGAAAGTACACATGCGATTGAGAGCTCATTTTTCTGTGGAGGCCCAGGGAGAAAAGCTCTTCAGTCCATGAGCATAAAGAACTGAAATACATACAACAACACAAGGGTATATACAGCAAAGGAAAACAATACCAACATTAGATGACCTATGAGCATAAAGAACTGAAATACATACAATAACACAAGGGTATATACAGCAAAGGAAAACAATACCAACATTAGATGACCTATGGGTTCAAGACAAACTATCAAAATCAGCTTTTTTGCCTGGTGTACAGGGAATAATGATTTTCTACAAATACCTCAGCATTCTGGAAGTTTTAATACTTTGCCCTTCTAACACAGTTTTGTCAGGATCAACTATACCTGCTGGCATGATTGCATCTTTACCAATATAGGTCTTGGCTATTTTCCCATAGGCAGGTTTGAAGCATACCCTCAATGTGCCCTTTCAATTAACAAATCCTGATGTGGAACACCAGTCCAGTTGCTTATTTGTGCTTTCATAACATTAACAGTCTATTCATTCCAGTTTCTCTGGTACAGCAGAAAATCACAGGTTTTCTCTGCACGCTCTGTCTTCTAATTCTATTTTATGAAACGGCGCTCTTGAGGAGCCTCATACTTGGCCAGTATTTCATCCTCTAATTTTTGCAGTTTTATCAGTTCAGCTCAACAGCTAGTTAAAGCTTCTATTTTCCAACCTTTTGTTATTTGAGTTGATATATTCCTTCAATGTTCCACTTATTTTAATCCCCTCTGATTATCTTTGACTTATTTCTTCCTACAGATTACTGGAAGCCATCTCTTGAACCAAAGTTAAAGCCTAAACTGCTTTTGGTAAAGCTTAAACTGCTTTTTACTGAAAACTTGAATTCTTCTCAAGAAGTGTTCTCTCAACCTTTTCGGGTTATTTTCTTCAATGTTTTCCAAAGGTCTTCTTTAGTTAGTGTACTTACTCGCCAGTAACTGACCCCCACCCAAACAAAAACAATTACAAAAGCAATTTCAACTGCATTCACTTTTTTAGTTTCAGTTTCCACACTGAAGTTAACCTGCTGATCAATGAGCAAACATATTGGAACTCATGACAGACAAGTTCTTAAGCCTACTGAAGGGGCTAGTCCTCAAATACCAGACAGTGAACAGCTGCATACCACTCAACTTCTTTGCTCAGGAATTCTGGGCAAAAAAAAAAAACAGTGTATCAAAGGCCCAAAATCAGCGACATTTTTTTAAATATTCACTTTAAATGTTTCAGTTTTTGCATCAACATACATTTTCTAAATAATAAGACATATGTTTGGAATTACTGATTGTCAGTAATTATCAGCAAGTTACCAGAAAATAAAACATTTATGTGGGAAAGAGCAAAACTATGAAGCAAAATCAGAGACAACAGAGACAAAAGTATGACAAGTTGTCTCCTACCAACTCGCCAGGTTAGATGCAAGCACTGAAGAGTACTTCCAAAAGGATAAGAAATACAAGTTCCTCTAAGTTGTCTCAATATTTCGTGTTTTAACTATTTGTTGAACAAGCAAGGCCATTGCTTTTCAGGGGCAACCCAAGAACAATGACTTGTTACGGTACTTGCTCAAACAGCAGGAAGATAAAGGGGGAAAACTGAAACCCTATATACTGGGTACAAGATGAAGACTATTCAGAGCTTAAGTTCTCTGCGCTCCCAGATGAAACAAGTAACTAACTCTTAGATAAAAGTAGATAACACACACTACCAATTTGCACAGTATTTAAGGAAAAACAAATATCAACGGTTTGGAAAAAGTCTGATGTGCTATATTTCTTAGCCGTTTATTAATGAAGGTTTTAGTTCAAATGAGAAATGCAATGATAGACGCTATTATGAGAGATCTGTGACTGATTAATTACCTTGCTTAGGGACATCAATTCCGAGCAAGATCGCCTCTATAGCATGGTTGTAAAAGAGGAGATGGGTCACTTTTCCCTGCTATGTTACATTAAAACACGTCGGTTGGCCCTATTGTTAGTCTCCTTAATACAAGGAAAAAAGAAAACACGAATGAAAAAGTAACCCGTGTTACTTAAAACCAAGCAACGTGTCATCCAAAAAAGGCACGTTGTAAACTTAAAATCGCCATAAAATGTGAAAACAGCACTAACGTAAACAGATCCAAATACTTTCAGTCAAAGTCCTACTGTCCGAAGTGTAGTTCTTCAAAGTATATTGCACGTGGGGGTTTGGTTAGTTAATCTTACGCGACAGATTAGAAAACTGCACTTACCCACTCCAGCCTGTTTTCTACAAAAAATAAGATCAGGATGATGTTTAGCCATATCTTGAATTTACTAACTTCGCTTCTCAGATGTTTCAACAACTGTGCCCTTTCACCACTGACCTTTAACCTCTTGCAGAGCAAGAGAAGCCTACAAATAACTGTTAAAACGGAGACATGAACATGCTTAAAAATGACTCGTAAAGAAAAGTGCTGTCTTTAGACCCAACAAGGTCTTTTCCCGGCTATTTATTATGAGAACCCAAAAACTTAAAAAAAAAAAAAAGTTAAAAAGTGATATTTTGAAGATTAACTTTATTCAAAATAAAATATACATGAAAATATATGAGTATTCTGCGGTTTTGTAAATGCTGTTAAAAAACTACGATCCAAACACTTTTTTCTTTACACGTTTTTAATTTTGGTATGTCCCACGCAGACCAGAGGCTATAAATATCTCTTGGACGTCACACTCCTGCGACTTCATCTTTGTCAGTGAACGAAATGGTGTCTTACTTTCTTATAGCTAACCGCTTCCAGGTAAGCATGTTGCATAGTTCTGCAGGAGGTGGTTGCATAATATGTTTGGGTGTTGCAGCTGTGCTTCTGTATGAGCAGTATCTTTGTGGTGTTGGTAGTTATGATTGATCAACGTAGTCCTCTGGTTAGACTGCTTTCGCATGGGTATGCGTAGGTCAATGTGCTCCTTGAGGTCAGGGTGACAAAGTAGTATGTCTTATTAATTGCTTATGTAGGGCTGCAGCAGAATTATGTAATAAACACAATTTGTTTTGAAAGTTATTTTTATATGTTAATGCCGATTTAGTAGTGTGTGCGGTTGATGTCAGTGTTACGCCAAGGTGATAGCAAGGTTATGTATTGCAGGTTAGAACACACAGATTTTTAAATTTAAGGTGCGTTTTTTAAATTACTTTATTTTGTAAGTGGTACTGAGGGTTAAATTCGGTGTTTATAAATGAGTAGTATTGCACCGCTAACACTGCAAGGCTGTCTTGTAATCTCATTAAACTGTTTCCACCAAGTGTTGTAGTGTAGTTGAAAAAGTGCTCTTTTATTCTGCATTTAGTTTAATTGTTAGTGAATTGTCATGTCATCTAGTGATTTCAATATTTGCAAATACTATATATATTTCACTTATGTATTTCATTTAATAAAAAAATTCAATGTTTCAAAGTCATAGTTGTGTCTGTTTATTTTTCTTTTTTTTTTTTTTTTCACTGTTGGGCAGTTCAGGATTAACTTGCTGTTGCCAAACAGCTAGCAGTGCCTCCCCTGGAAATAAATCAAGTCAAACCAGAGTGTTTTCTGTGTTTAGGATGGGCATCTGTAACTCCGTTTTGGCGTGTGACATAGCAAACTTTTTTTTCTAAGCAACTTATGTCACTCACTGCCACAGCCTTCCAAAATTTGTACTTTAATATCGCATATAACTAGTGGTGTTATTTCAACCCCAGCTATAGCATCAAAAGCAGCATTTTTCTAAAAGTAAAGTGCACAACCGTTGAATGTAAGCAGGATGTGTCCAGCATTGTGGATTGTGTCAACTATGAGTATCAAATGAACTGCTATCTTCTGTAATCATTTCATGTTTGTAGGTCTATATTACTTAGTGTTGTGGTGGCATCTTTCAATCAAACAGTGGGCGGTGCAGGCAAGTTGAAGGTGGGGTTTGGGCGGGGCTTTCTACTGCTCATCTGGTGGGTTAATACACTTTAATTTCGCCACGATTTCATGGTCTTTCACCATTTGGTCAATTGTTGCTGCCCTTCAGTAATGTATAAAATTGGTACTTCTGCCTGAAGGCATTTATAAGCCTACCCGGAATGTGTTGGCTTTCGCCTCCCCCTTAGATTAGTTCCCTGTGCCTCTATCCAGCAGAGCCATTGAAGTGATCCTTGGTGTAAACTTTGTTTCCCATCCACTCGTCAAGGTTTCTTTTAGAGGGTTAGTGAGGAGCTCTGCCTAATGTAGATTGGAATCTTGTTCCAGAGCATGGGAAGCCTCTGGGACAGGAATCTATCCCTCCAGCACGTCCTATTTATTGTTGTGGTGAGGTTTAGATCCCTGGAGCATGTGGCTCGAGGGGATATAGTTTTCTTTAGGTGGAGCATGTCCATCAATTCTGGGTTGGACATGGCCTTGTATGTCAGGCAGAGGTCATCTCTGAGTAGGCGGTATGCAATAGAGTACAGCTGGAGTTTCTTCAGTCGAGCTGCATAGGGCATCTGCTTGAGGCCAGTTATCCTCTTGGTGAGGAACTTCTGTGGTCTTTCCAGTTTCTTTCTCTTAAAGTGGTTTTTTTTTTTTTCTCACTTTGAAGGGGGCTGTTTCTACTGTAGTTCAAGTTAAGAGTTTTGTGAATAAACATTATAATTAACAATGAAAAGCAAAATGAAAACCGCTAATAAGAAAGATTGCATAGAGAGTAGAGCTTGTCTAGCCAAAGCAAGATGCTCAAAACCATACAAAAGCAGCATAAAGAAATAACAGTAACGTGTGGTAATAGTGAGAAACTGTCCAAATGTTCAAACTGGCAACGTCTAATAATATCCTTGCTACTGCATTATTTGTGAGTAAATGGGATTAGCGTTAGCGAAGTCATGTATAATGATCCCAAGTTTGCATTCTGCATGTTTGGGGATCCAGGCAGTTTTGATATTTGGGGAAAAAGATGCCAAAAAAAGTGGTTCCAGGACAGCAGTTGAGGAGCCTTCCCTGATGGAGGATAGTGAGGTTAGGAGCCCCCTTTTTTTTTTTCCTCTTCCCATCTGTTGTGTATGGACATGCAACCAGAGGTAGACCCAAGTTATTACATCTTAATTTTTCTTCAGCCATTTAAGTTAATGCAATAGTCTTTTGAATGCTACCCAGGTCTAAGAAATCTGCAAGGCCAAATAAACCTCCCTCCAGTGTGTTGGTCCTTGGTTTGTAGGTAGTTACTAGGCCAACGATCACTAGTGCCCTTACAAGCCTAGATGCCCACCCCAAACAATTTGGGACCAGAGTTTCCTGGGTTTCTGTATAGTGGGAGTAAGTTAGTAGGAGTTAAATAAGGTTTTGTAGGGGGATCTTGGTTGGAATAATACATTTATGACTTCGGTCCATAAGGGACATAGGGGCATCCCATCAAAATGTAAAGGTTTCATTTGAGTAGAGTAAGCTATGAACTCTGTTTTACATGGCTATATCTTCCTAGAGCAAGGATCCTTTTGGACACATTGTCTCTAAATCATGGTCTGTGTATGTCACAAGCAAAGCTCAGATACCTGGGTCTGGTGTTTCTGTTGCTGTTTGCTTTTGCACGTATGCACCAGGTCCATCAAGGCAGAGTCCGAGGAAGCCCTGTAAACTAGGTGAAAATCCCCTTTCATCAGCCTGTAGGAGGCTGAATACAGAGACGTCACCTTTAGGTGATCAGTATAGGACAAAGGTATTCATGCCCTGAATTCTCCTGGTGAGAAACCTTTGTGACATTCCAACTGTTGCAAGTGTCTGGTTAGATGCATACCAAGTGGGGCACTGAATTCAATGATGGGTCTGATAAGGGCTGGATAGAGTGATATAACTTTCTTGGACCTGGATGCCATGCCCTTACTTGTAAGTTTGGTGACAAAATGATTTTCTTATTATCTTAGCTACATGTTAGTCAAAGGCCAGATTGCTGTCTACATGTGTTCTCTGATCCCTTACAACTCTTAGGGGTGTTTTTTTTTTATCAACTGAGTAATTCATTTGGGTTGACAGTTTTCTAAAGGGCATTATCATGCATTTTTTTTTTTGGCATTGAGTTTCAGGCCATGGCTTTGTCTGTGTTAAACCCTTTTGCAAGATATTAGTGTCTTGGGGGAATCTATAATAGCTCCCACTTTAGTCATCTGTAAACTTGGTGAGCCAGAAGCCCTTGAACATTATCCGTGTCTTCTGAGAAGTAGATGTCCAATAGGCATGGGCCCAGTATGGAACCCTGGGGTATTCCACTGGTGACCCCTGTCTTGGAGGAGGTGTCACTGATTCTGACTGCTTGGGGACCTGTCTGTGAACCAGCCGGCAATCCAGCATATTATGTTGGGATTTCTGCCTAGCTCCGAGACCTTGTCAACCATGCCAGAGTGAGGTATTGTATTAAATGCCTTGGCTAGGTTAAGATATGCAGTATGCATATTTTTATCTGTGCCCATTGCCTTGGTGACCCTGTCAAAGAAGTCCAACATGTTAAGTAGGCATGACGTTCCCTTAAACACCACATTACGATGGGTCCTGTGCCTGTAAGTCACTGGTGTCTGCGTTTATCATTTCTATGATAATTCATTCCTTGGCTTTGCATATCAAGCTTGTTAGACCGATGGGTCTGTAGTTGTCTGGGTTAGTTGATGGTCTGACCTTGTAGAGGGGAATGATTGTTACTGTCCTGCTTTAACTTGGAATGTAGCGTGTTTCAAAGTTTTAGTTGGAGGGTCTCAAGTGGTCCTAATAGGTCATATTTTAATGCTCATGAGGCAAATGTGGATATTGTTGCGATACATGTAGGTGGTGGTCTTTGTTTTACTGAATGATATTAGCACCTAGTTCCTGCTAATAGTTGGATGTAGTATGTTGGAGGCAATTTTATTTGGTGGAGGTGGGGAGGAGTGTGGCGGGTGAAGTTTGAGCTGATTTTTATCAGTCGGTAGATTTGCTGTCTCACCCTGATTGGTGAAAGTAGTACCATTCACCACCAGTTCAGCACACTGGTGTATGTTACCTGCAAGGTTCTGGGAATAGCTGAAGTCCATGTGATTGTCCTTGGCCTGTGAGCCTATCCTGAGCTCGTAGCTGGCCTTGTTGGAGTTTAGACCTTTTAGTTTCTTGTTTAGTTTGTGTGTGGCCACAGTGATGCAGCGGTTAGCATTGTCGCCTCACAGCAAGAGGTTCTCCAGTTCGATACTTGGCTGGAGTGCCTTCAGTGCGGAGTCTGCATGTCCTCCCTGTGGTCACGTGGGTTTCCTCTTGCTACTCCAGTTTCCTTCCCACATCCCAAAGACAATCCTGTAGGTGGATTGGACACTCTAAATTGGCCCTAGGTGTGTGTGCGTGCCTTCCGTGGAAGGTTGGGCATCAGGCTGGCAACTCAACACCATAAAACACTACTGCCAATCATGAGCGGTCAGGTGATCTGCTGTGGTGACCCCTAACCGGGAAAAGTCGAAAGAAGAAGTTTCTTGTTTAGTTCATAAGACGGCACTTGTCTTTAAGGGAGTTGATCTTCCTGATTTTGACCATGAGTTTTCTTCTTTTATTGTATACCTTGTTAGGTGAAGATCCCACTAGTAGGGTTTACTTTTAGTGTTTGTTTTGGGTTTACTTCTGGTAACTATGGTGTAATTCTGCATAGGTTGCTGTGGTCTCTGGCTTACGGGCAGCCTTGAATTTTGACAAACTGTCACTTAATAGGATGTAGTTTTCCTTAGAATAGTTCCTAACTGGTTTAGCTGGGTTTTACTGGTGGCTTAAATTTTACCACCAACCAATAATTAGGACATATCTCACAACTTCAACTTCACCCTAAAAAGGTCATCACCACAGTTGTGATCTATATTCCATCTGCTAATACACCTGCTATCCTGGAAGACTTCTTATCCTGCTGTTATTCCCCATACAAGAAACCCTTATTCTGGGGGATTTCAATCTAGATTGGTTCACCTGTATATCAGAACCACCAAGTAATCTAATAATTTTCCATGGCTGCCAGCAGCTAGTCCATATTCCGACTAGATGTGATAAAAAATCTAAAAGGGAATCTATCCTTGATTGGGTCCTAATTAGCAACCCCACATTGCACCCCCACACAGGCAGTCTTCCAGACACCTTAAGTGACTACAACATAATATACCTTATACTTAGTAGCGCAAGCATATGCAAAACCACTAACTATAAATCCACTAGAAACACAAAATAATTCTCTCCTGAGGTCCTCAATACTTTACTCTGTAACTGTGACTGGACCCCCCCCCCCTAAAAACCTTTCCACTTGACCAGGCTGTAGCATATTTCAACAAAACATTTCTACAACGCCTGTACACTGTCGCTGCTATGTGCAAAATCAATAGGATTCTTGCTGAAGTAAGAAAAGAAGCATGCTGTTTTGTTTATTCTGAGTGAAGAGTAGGTGTGTGTGAGCATTAGGCTGGACAAAAAAATCCTACTACTCGACATTACAAACTAAGTACCAACACAACCCCCCACAATTTTGGAAAAATGTAAACCAGCTACTAAAACCCACCCAAAAGGCTACCCCCAAACCAACCACCCTGATACTAAAGTTCCCATCAGAACACAATTCAACTCCCACTTTATGAATGCAATTCTATCCTTAGTGTCACAGGACAGTTCTAACCTCACTATTCCCCCCCAACACAAATAAGACTAATACAAGCTTTACCCTCAAAACAGTTTCCACCACTTCAATCAGAAGCATGCTCTCCAAACGAAAAATCTCCTCAACAGCAGCCGACCTAGTCCCCAGCTATTTCTTTAAACTCGCAGAAGATGGTATTGCTATCCCAATCTCTACTCTTATAAATAGATCAAGTGTTGAAACTATGTGCCCAAACTCTGGAAAATAGCTTTTGTTACACCCATACATAAAGGGGGGATCTCCACTGAACTTAACTACAGACCCATTGCTATACTCCACCCTGGGCAAAATCCTAGAAAAATGTATCCATACCCTGGTGCTAAAATATCTCCTAGAAAACGACATTCTGTCACCTACTCAACATGGTTTCAGACCTGCCCATAGTACCACTACACCCCTCCTTTGCTTCACAGACACAGTAAACCATCTCAAAACCGAAGGCCTGCAGGTGTTGACTCTTTTTTGGATATGTCCAAAGCATTTGACACAGTATTGCACCAAATCCTGCTAAACAAACTAAACCAATATTGCCTATCAAATTCCATTCTCATCCGTTTCCAAAGCTACTTAACTGACAGGTGCCAAGCTGTGAAATGGGAAAATTCTCTTGCTCCTCAGTTGCCCATAACCATAGGAGTTCCACAGGGTTCTATTGTAGGACCACTACTATTCACAGTCTTCACAAATGACCTCCATACTTCCACACAGCATGCATCAATCCTTCAGTATGCAGATGATACTACCGTAATCTGTGCTGCATAAAACATTCCCACCCTCCTGCAAACAACTCAACTAGCATTCTCTGACGTTGGAAACTACCTTACCAAAGCCCAACTTATCCTCAATCCGAAGAAAACTCAGCTTATGATTATAACCGGTTCCAACAAAAACACTAACAGTCCATTCACTATCTACTCTACAAATGCTACTCCATTCGCTCCAGTGACACAGGCTAAGCTATTGGGAATAACCGTAGACTCGCACTTAAAATTTGACAGCCATCTCAACTTAGCTATTACTCTACCGTATCAAACCATTTCTTATCATAGGTTCATACTAGGCTATCTGCCCTAGGGCATTTATAAGCCTAGCCAGAGTATGTTTGGCTTTCGCCACCCATTTTAAATTAATTTTGCTATGCCCTTTTTCGAGGTTAGTATACTGTGCCTCTGTCTAACAGTGACACAGAAGTGATACCCGGGGTAAACCTATGATCTCCCATCCACTCATCAAGATTCCTCTTGAAGAGAGTCAATGAGGGACTGCCTAACCTGGACTGGGATTTTATTCCATAGTGAAGGGAGCCTCTGGGTTATGAATCTGTCCCTCCAGCATGTCCTATTTATTTCAGTGCTGAGGTTCAAGTCTCTCGAGTGTGTAGCTCGATGGGATTTGGATTTTTTGAGGTGCAGCATGTCCCTTAATTCCGGGTTGGACATGGCCTTATACGTCAGGCACAGGTCACCTCTGAGCAGTCGGTATGCCACTGAGTAGAGCTGGAGTTTCTTTAACCGGGCAGCATATGGCATCTGTTTGAGCCCTTTGATCCTCTTGGTGAGGTACTTTTGGGGTCTTTCCAGTTGCTGCAGGTGTTTGGTAAGGTACATCCCAAAAGGGGCATTGTACTCGATTATGGGCCTGATGAGGGATGAGTAAAGAGGCACGATGACCTCCCCTAATCTAGATGTGAATCCCTTCATGATTAGGTGGGCTATATAAAATGTTTTTCTAACCACTTTGGCCACGTGGTTGTCAAATGAGAGATTGCTATCAACTTGGGTCCCCAGGTCCCTAATGACTTCTTCTGTACTTAATGGATTACCATCTATGTGGTAATTTGGGGCACTTTGTTTTTGCCAAAGGGGATGACTATACACTTTTTGGCATTTAGCTTGAGGCCATGGCTCTGGCACCAATTGTCTGTTTCTTTGAGGCCTTTTTGGAGGATGCTTGTGTCGGCTGGAGAGTCGATTATGGCACCCAGTTTGCAGTCATCTGTGAACTTGGTCAGCCACAGTCCTTCTGTGTTGGCCTGTACCTCCAAGAAATATATACCAAACAAGAGAGGTCCCAGGACTGAGCCTTGTGGGACGCCACTTGTAACTGGTTTGGAGTCTGACATGGCTCCAGCAATTCTAACCATGTGGGTTCTGTCCTTGAGCCAGTTTGCAACCCATCTAGTGACGTAGGGGTTTATATTTAAGCTGGTGAGCTTATCTATAATGCCCGAGTGGGGTATTGTATCGAAGGCTTTTGCGAGGTCCAGATAGGCTGTGTGGACCACCTTCCCTTCGTCAATGGCTTTGGTGACTGTTTCAAAGAAGTCAACCAGGTTTAAGAGGCAGGATCTGCCCTTAAAGCCAAACTGGGTAGGATCCAGTGTCTGTAGGTTCCCAATATCTTTATTTATGAGGTCCATAATGATCCTTTCCATAGCTTTGCAGACCAAGCTAGTCAGGCTTATGGGGCGATAGTTTCCAGGGTCCGTTGAGGCACCACCTTTGTGGAGAGGGACCACTGTTGCTGTACGCCACTCTTTGGGTACATATCCTGTAGTAAGGTTGAGATTGAACAGTAGTTTTATGTTTGGGTTTAGCTCTTCTTGGAGTTCATGTAGGACGCAGGCCTGGGACACCGTCTGGTCCCATTGATGCTGTGTTTTTTGCTTTGGAGAGGGCGGCTCCCACCTGAGCATCTGAGATGTCGAGGGGGCAGCACTCTGCTGGGATAGATATTTGCCCTTTTGGTGGGGGGGGGAGTTTGCGCTGAACCTGTCAGCTAGGATGTTGGCAATGTCTGTGGGATCATTGTATTTTTTGTCATTTTGGACTTAATTCTGAGCATATCTGTGAATTCCCACCCAGGTTCCTAACATAACTAAAGAAAGCCTTGTGATTATCTTTAGTGCCCTGTGCAATTTTTCTCTTGAAGCTGGCCTTTGACGATTTTATGAGTGCCCTTATTTTTTTGCTAATACTGATCAGAGATGCCTTCTCTTTTTGGGATTTTGCTCTATCATGTAGTAGCTTCCTCCTTCTATTGTATAGTTTGTTTATGGCTGGGGTCCACCAGACAGGTCGTCTGAATTTGGAGGATTGGGTCTTGGTTTTATTTGGGATTGCATGATCCATGCATTCCTGAAGGTGTTCATAGAATGCATTTATAAAGGATTCTGCGGTCTGGGACGTATTTTCCACAGGCCCGGGGGCTTTGAAGGATTCCACCTCGGTTTTGAGGAGTGTGAAATTTGCTTTAGAGAAGTTTTTCACTGTGGTTTTCTGGGCAGGGGGTGGGGTCGGGATGTGAATATCCAGTGAGATCAGTTTATGGTCTGATCTTACCAGTGAGGGATACACTTCTGGTCTGGAGCATAGAGTCCCCATGTTGGTGATGATCAGGTCCAGTATGTTTTCCCCTCTTGTAACACAAGATCAGCCATTGCTTGCTCCCAACTTCTATCCACCCTACTCGATGCTTCTCCCATTCTGACTAATCTCAACAGAACTGAACTAAGCAAAATGGAAGCCTGCTGTAACAGAATTGCCTGCCTTTCTGCAAATTGCTCATATAGAACTCATCATTGTACTGCTTTGACAGCTACACTGGCTTGTACTGCCCAATCCCCTAACCTACAATCAGCTGTGCCTCTGTCATTCTATCCATTACCTCCCCAATAAGTGTCCTGCTCTCAATAAACCTAGTACAACATCTCTCCGCCAAAAGGCCTCTTAGATCATCAAGCAAACTACTACTAGAAGTCACCAGCAGCTATAATAGCTTTGGAGACGCACTATATAGTAGTTCAGTGGCTAAAAAATGGAAAACTCTCCCCACTAGCATACAAAACGCATCATCCAAAGCCTCCTTTAGAAACCTCATTAGGCAACATCTCAAGCAAAGTTGGCAGTGCCATGACTGCTCCCCAGGCTAGTGAAAGCGGATAAGGTAGACATACTAAACCCTAGAGTACTTGATAATAGTTTTCACTCTTACAAACACTGGCTTATGTACAGTGTATGTACAGTACCTGTGTACTATGTATCTATTCTACCGGTGTTCCAAATTTCAGCTGTACACCACAAATCTATTAATTACCTTTATTTTTAAATTAATATTTTCTTGTTGGTTCTCTCCGCTGTAAATGTTGATGGTATTGCATACCACTGTAAAACGGGTTTCTATTAGATGACCGAAGATGCTTTATATCGAATGCGTCTTGGTCGAACTTAAAATGACGAAAATGCAAAATAGTGAAGGGGATTTTAAGCGAATTCTTTCCCAGGGAAAGAATTTGCTTGGCCGCTTCGTTACTTTGCCGTTTTTAGCACTGTAAATACGATCTCGGAGTTGGTATATTTTAAGTAGGGGGCACATTATTTCAATTTTTTTTTTTTGGAACAGCGATATCCCCCCCCCGGAAAAAAATTGCTATTCTGAGCTTTCGAGATTGTAAGCTTTCACTTACAGGAGTTCGATTATTCATCATTTGCTTTGTGTTCGATGATATAATGTAGACTCCTGTAAAACATAGCTATTGTAATTTGTGTGTATACTGATCATGTGTAAATATCTAAATGTATCTGTAATTTTTCTATGTGGAGCTTTTCTCCCTCGGCCTCTGCTGAAAAAGGACCTTTTCGGCTCAGACACCCCGGTTAACAAACGTAAAATAAATAAATCTGAGGAGACAGCTTTGTTATCTAGTGAGGATGTGATATGGGGGAGGGGTGTGCAATGATTTTCCATGTTGGTCAGTAGGAGAGGTAGTTTAATCCTATGGTCAGTGTGTGCACGATCTGTTTTAGGGTATTTCTGTTCAAATTAAGGATGTATTGTGCCTGTGACTTTGAAGCAGTGTAAGTTTCCCAGTCTAGAGAAGGGTAGTTAGTTACCCATTAATAGTGTTTGGATGGTGAGCATACCTCCCAACCGTACAGAATTGCTCTGTTTTACTAAGTTTTGGGGTCCAAATAATGGGGTGCCATGATTCCCTAGTGGCACTCTTTTCCCAGCTGTTTTTGTGAGCTGACATCATCAAGTGCGCAATGACTTCAACTCCGTCGGGGCTACCAGCCTGTCACAATTGAGCTCAAGGCTCAGTGCATACATTTACAGCTGATATGCATTTCCACAAGCGAGAAACATTTTTCAAATGAATCTGTGATTGGGGATTTGGCTGCACTTGCGAGTGGCGTTCATTGTTTTTTTTTATTCAAATGTATCTCTGCAAAGTCCTGGGGGTACTGCAGAGCCAGAGCAGGGTGAACGTTATGGACAGTATTCTAGCTGAAGTAGGAAGCATGCTGTTTTGTTTATTCTGAGTGAAGAGTGCGAGTGTGATGCAATGGGCAATAGTACCTGTAACCTGGAATAAGTAATTTTAGATTAAAATAATGTAGAATTAGTGATGTCCAGTTTGATGAAGTAAGTTGTCAATTTCATATGAAATATTTACATTTGTTATTTACTTTGTGTGTTAAGAGGAGTGGCTTTTTCCAGGGTTTAGATGGTCAATATTAAATCAGGTGTCTGAAGACTGAACTTGCACTGGGGTGGTCAGTTATTATTGCCTTCCGTAAAGTGTCTATTTTATGCAGCATCTTAGATTTGTACTTTTCTTCCTTTTCTCTTGAGAGATTGTTTGCTCAAGATGAAGATTTTCACAGAGAGCACCTGTAGGCTTTATATTTTTTGTTTTCTTGTTTCGGCTTCTCCGTTGGAAACGCTGGTTGAAGGAGCATGTGTAATATGTGTATTGTAGCGGTGGGGAGATTGCAGTATTTTTATGCTGACTTCCCAACAGAAGTTTTTTTTTTTTTTTTTTTTTATAGTCTGCTTGTTGTACTTGGAGATTCCCACACTGATCCTTCCATTGTTGGGTACCCCATATAACGGTCCCTTTTTTACTTTCTTGTTGTGTTTTTTTTTTTTTTTGTGTTCTCACATCCACCCAGTGAGTTGTATTTGATATCTGTGAGGCAGTATTGCACCTTTATCCAAATCACTTATTTTGCTTTGTGGCTTCATTTATGTTAACATTTTGCCTGCAGCCTAACCTAGATTGCTTTGTACAGAAAGCAAGACGTTGTATTGATGTACAGTACGTGTATATTTTTTTCTTCCCTTTTTCCCGTGGATATTCAGTTTTAAAGTTTGTTATTCACTGTTCTGTGTTCTGGGGGGGGTCTGTCATGCTTTTACTTTACTTTAAATGCACCAGAAATATATTTATGCAATATGTAGGGGGCACCGAGGGCAGAGAGGGAAGGAAAAACTTCATATTGTGTAGTTTTTATTTAAGCCACAGACTAACATTGCAGATACTTGCTTGGCAATGAGCAGGCAGGGGCTGATGCAGCCTCATTAGAAACATTGAATTTGATGCCACTGTTTAGGGTATTAACGAATTATGTACTGCCTTAGTAGCTCAATTTCTCTGCTGTTAAAAGCCTTGAAATAACTTTCTGTTCCCATGTAACAGTGCACCATGAGCTGGCAGATTCTGCCCAAACTGCTTTTCCTTGAATATAGCCACGACTCAAGTTGTGTGTGATAAGACAGCAGCGAGTAAAGCTCCATAAACTAGTGCGTGTTCCGGTTCTATCCAGACTTCTGCTTTACTCTGAAAAATGTCTGTAGAGCTTATGTTCCTGGAACTGCAGATAAGATGCAGAGCGATGAGTGGCTGCTAGGCTAGCATTTTTAAAATGTATACTCTTGCTTTTTCGTGAACTTAAAATGAAAGATTATACAGTATTCCTCATGAAGCTGTGCAGTTTAATTTTCATCCTTAAACTTTTAATTTATCGTTTTAAAATGTGTAGATTTTCATTCTTATTTGTAACTGTTTTAAATGTTAATGCAGTATTTGTCATCCTAAAGCTTTGGACTGAGTATAGTTAAAGTTGTAGAGAAAGGAGTAGTGCTTTGTGCTTGTCTTCTGTATTTCCTGACTGCCTCTACTTCTCTGTACCTTCATCTAAGCCTTTTTGTCTGTCTTCAATTAGCAGAAAAGTTAAAAATGTGAGATTACTTTCTCCTGCACTTTTGATAATGTGATTGTCATGTGCTCCAGCAGCATTTAGTGCTGCTGCAAACCTTAACTTCCTGACCTTAAAATGCAGTGTTCCCACTCCAGGCTTCTGAAAATAAACTCAAATGTTTTTTCCTTCTTTTTTAAACACCTTTATTGAGTTATCACTTGTGACATAGACAAATTTACATTTTTATAAAAGTAATAAACTGTATTAACTTTGCATTATACTTCAAATATATTGCTATATATCAGTATGAACTAAGCAACATTACTTAAATTATTCAATTCCTGCCCTTTTTTTAAACATAGTCTTACACCAAGAGATTCTATGGTTCGATTCTCGGCTGGGTGCCTTCTGTGCGGAGTCTGCATGTGGTCACATTGGTTTCTTCCGGGTACTCCGGTTTCCTCCTACATCCCAAAGACATGTTGTAGGTGGATTGAACACTCTGAATTGGCCCTAGGTGTGAGTGTACCTGTGTGTGTGCCTTCTGTGGAAGGTTGGGCACCGCAGAACAATAAATTTAAAATGTGCTCCAACAAGTGTGCTGTATTATACAAGGAATACAATTTAATAAAGTCAGGAGGGTGCATCAAAGAACACATGTAGGTTTCATTTTTTGTGTGCAAAGGGGCAATGATTTGAAAACAGCCCAAAGGTAATCTTTATCCACCACTGGCTAGATCACATTTTCTTTGGATGTGGTGTGAGTTTTCAATGCTGTTTCAATGAATGTGAGTTTCAAGGGCAGATGATTTTTAATGCCAAGTCTATTTTCATTGTGAGACAGTATTGCTTTGTTTATCAGATGTCTATTAGTGTTTGTGCATTGTGCTATACAATGTAAAATAAAATCCAAATAATCATTGTAGAAGTAAAGCAGTATGCACACTAGTGTTTATGGTAAATGGGGCGAAATAGGTTATGGGACATTGGAATGGCTGCAGGGAGACTCTGGTGCCATATTGTGGTTGTCTGTTCCTCGGTTTGCATTTGAAAGTTAGTATTCCACAATTCCATTGGAGCGGGCGGGGTTACGTAATTATGTATGCAAATCTGATATTAATCAATGTACAGATTTGTACCTATTTTTCATGGGCCTTGTCTAGATTTTTGATGTTTCCAGGCTGAGAGGTATGATGGTGAGCACCTCTAGGTTTAGTTAAGAGTCATGAGTCTCTAGAGGCATAGATGACCTCTATCTAGCCATAATTTGGTGATGGACCTTATCTGTGGTGACTTGCATGTGGATGAGGTCCATGGTATCATCCTGTATGTTTGTTGCCAAAATAGATGGAGAAATCTCCACATTTGACCCCATTCTATACTGTTTGTTGGTCTAAATATGTGGAAGGCTATGTAGCCTTGCACTGCTAGAGTAATTTCTGTGGCTTTAAACCAAACTTGAATGGTGTATTCCTGACAATCTCATTTTTGTGAAGAGTGTTTTGCTTCCAAGGAAGTTGTGTATTTGCATGTCTCACATACTGTATTATTCTCTAACAATTAACTGGTTTTATGTGAAGATGATACAATTACTACATTGCCTTAGGATGCCCAAATCTACCAAGCTGGCCCCAAAGACGTTTGGAAATTGAATTTCCATGTTGTCTGTTCCTGTAAAAGGGTGGGCTCTTTATGATTAAGGATTGAGTTTTAACAGGGATGTCCTTCAAGGATGCATCTGCAGTCCTAACAAATGGGTTGTCCTGGCCTCAGGCAGCCCTTTGCTCGGCCGGATTCCAAAGTCTGGGTCTGGCCTCTGCTGATGTCGCACTTCACCCGACGTCATAGCTGTAGTTCTTCGGGTATAAAGGCATCAGCCGACGCCATTTTCCCCAGTCTTTCTTGCCGCGTGGCGCCCGAAGCAGAAGCTGTTTGCAAGTGCCGGTCGGTCAGAACCAGAGATTGCTACTACCGAAGACTTCTAAAAAGCTAAGTACCCCGTTGGGGACTCTTTCTTGCCTCAGCCGATGTCAGAAAAAGTAAATAACTGTAACTTGTGGGAAACAAATACCTCATAAAGATTTCCACTCTTACTGCCTACCTTGTTTAGGCCCAGACCACGACGTAGCAGCTTGTCTAGCCTGTGCTTCCTTCAACCGACGGACACTTAGACGTCGGTCGGAGTTTGCAGAGGAGTTTTTCGGCTCCGCTTTTGCTTATATCATGCCGTCGGAGACTCCGACTTCACATTTAGCTAAAAAGCGTAAGGAAAAGGACCGACACTCACGGTCTGCGGTTTCGGCCGAAACCGCGGTTAAGCCAACCGTGAGTGTCTCGGTTTCGGCTGAAACCGAGTCTGCGGTTCCTTCGGCTGAAAGCATGCCTCCTACTACCGAGGCCTCTTCCAGCATGGCTGCAACTGCTACTGAAATTCCACCTGCTCTTACAGTTTCTCAGGATTTATCAGATACTATCCCCCTAGATGTATCTACTCCTGCACGTGGAGCTGCTAGGCCCCCTGCATCCATGTCAATTAAGGCTTTTGCCAGGGCTAAAGCAGCTAAATCTTCAAAGGCTGTGCCTACTAAAGCCCCCTCTCACAGGCCTAGCTCTAGTACTCAAATGCTTAGTCTAGCAGAGGATCTCATTTCTTTGATCAGGGGAACCCAGTCTCACCCTGACAGGGCCTCTCACCCCCCCCCCCCCAGAGAAGAGGCCTAGAGCAGAGCCCCCTGAGCCAGTTTCTACTGATTACTCCTCAGATGATTCAGAAAATACAAACCCTCCTGAGGGCCCTTATTCTCCATATGAGGACTCTGATGCAGAAGATTCCATTCCTTCTGCCTCTCCTCCTGAGGAATTTTCTTTTGGGGAAACCTTGCATGCTATGAGGGAACAATTTCAATGGCAGGGCCAGGATTTTTCAGACTCTAGGAAAAGGCTTAGGACCTTTTTGCATTTGCCACAGCATAGGCCTTTAGCCATTCCTCCAGTTCTTACAGTTGTGGATGATGCATTTAATGAATGATGCTTGTACTGCTCCTGATTCACTTCCTCCGGCCCCTGCTAAGCCCGACAGATACTACAGGGTTCCGGACACACATTATCACTTGTATAAGGCTCCTTTTGCAGATCCTGAAACTATTTCACAGGGCCCCAAGGCTGTAGCAGCTACCTCTGCCAAAACCCTCCCTCTGAAAGGGAATCTAGGGCCTTAGAGAGATGGGGTAAAAAAGTTTATACTTCTGCTACTCTTTCGGCTAGGGCCTTAAACTGTCAATTCCACATGATTCAGTATCAGGAATTTATGTTAGATCAGTTAACTAAAAAACTGTCCTCGCCTGAACCTTTGGACCGAAAGTCTCTTCAAGAAATGGTACATAACATTCAGCAGGTCAGTAATCATTCCTTAAAATGCGGCTATGATGCACTGGAGGCTTCCTTTAGATCAGCTATGACTGGTACAGTGATCAGAAGGCATGCATGGTTAAAAGAGCAGTCCTTACCAGACCATGAAAAATCAAAGCTCCTAGATGCTCCCATGGATAAGCACAATTTGTTTGGCTCCCCTGCACAGCAAGTGCTGAAGAAGGTGGAAGAGAAAGCAAAATCTGTCCAGACAGTCAAGGATTTCTTACAGGTCCAGCCACCAAGGTTTAGTAGGAACTGGCCTTCCAAGAATTTGTCCTTTCCAGACACCACCAGAGCACAGAGAGGCAGGAATAGGCGCCCAAGAGGCAGAGGTCAATCCAGAGGTGCCTGCAGGGGACGTCAGTGGCAGCCTAACAACCAGCGAAGTACTGCCACAGATCCAGCCACTACCACTTCCACAGGACATTCACAGTGACTTGGCTCTGAAACCGCCTACCAGGGAACAACTAGAAGCACCCTTAGGCGGAAAGCTAGCCTTATTTTCAGTAAACTGGCATTACATTACAGGAGACAAATGGATTTTACAGACAATAGACAAAGGTTACAGGTTTCACTTCCATACTCTACCAAGGAAGAGAGGAATGCCAAACCTACCTCCAAATCAAAAGACAAACGCTCTACAACAAATAGACCACTTAATAAGGATGAGAGCTATAGAAAAGGTACTGTCTATGGAACAAGGGCAAGGATTTTACTCCCGACTTTTCCTGGTACCAAGAAAGGAAAACCAATGGAGACCTATTCTCGACCTGTCCGCTCTGAACACATCTCATAGTTCCAAAATTCAAGATGCTGACCCTACAGCAGCTTCTTCCCATGCTGGGCAAGGAGTCTTGGCTGGTGACTCTGGATCTCAAGGAGGCATACCTGCACGTCCCCATACGACCAAATTGCAGAAGATACCTCAGATTTCTTGCAGGATCAGAGCATTATCAATTCTCAGCATTGCCTTTTGGCTTATCTACTGCGCCCAGAGTATTCACGAAATGCCTGGCATCAGTAATTGCTCATTGCAGGCTTCAGGGAATTCAAATTTATCCATACCTGGACGACTGCCTGTTACAAGCGGACAGCAAAGACAAATTAACAAAAGATTTGAAAAGGTTATTCACCTGCTGCAAGCCCTGGGATACACAGTCAACACAAAAAAGTCAAGGCTGATACCATCCCAAAGGATAACCTTCCTGGGTGCAGAACTGGACACATTAAACCAGATGGCATTCCTCACAGCAGAAAAACAGAAGCAGCTACCACTCTATTTCATGACATTAACAACGCAGAACCAGCTTACAGCAAGGAAATTCCTGCAAGCCTTGGGTTACATGGCATCCTGCATAATATTAATTCCACATGCCAGACTACATATGAGGAAGTTACAATGGTACCTGAGGAATTTATGGTCTCAGCACAAGCACAGCCTAGAAACCCAAATTCCAATAATTCCATGCCTGAAGCAAGAATTCCAGTGGTGGGCCCAGGCCTGTCAATTGAACAAAGGACTGCCCTTCCACAGGCCTCACCCAAGCCAGACTATCACCACGGACGCCTCAGACCTCGGTTGGGGGGCACACATGGTGGACAAGTGCATACAAGGCTTATGGACTCAAGACCAGATGAACCTACACATAAACCAAAAAGAGATGCTGGCAGTAAAACAGGCAATTCAGACATTCAGACCATTTCTTCAACAGGGTCATTTGCTGATAAGGACGGACAACACCACAGTTATGTGGTATATCAACAAACAGGGAGGCACACATTCATATCCTCTGTGCCGGATGGCAATGGACCTCTGGAATATGGCCCTAAGCCTCAACATTCAGCTCCAAGCCATATTTGTGCCAGGAAAAGAAAATATACTGGCAGACATCTTAAGCAGAACCACCACGGATGCCCACGAATGGATGCTGCATCCAGACATCTTCAAAACCATCACAAGGAAATGGGGACAACCAGAAATAGACCTGTTCGCATCCCCACACAACCACCAATTGGAAAAATTCTGCACAAGGACATACCACCCACTTGCTTGGAAGGTGGACTCCCTATCCTTCAGTTGGCAAAACCTGACAGCATATGCATTCCCACCTCTTCCTTTGATGCACAAAGTGCTACTGAAGATCAAAGAAGATCACCCGAGGATCATCTTGATTGCTCCAGATTGGCCGAGGCAACATTGGTACACGCTACTGAGGAGTATGTCCCGGGAACACGCATGGCCTCTACCCCTACTGCCTCTACTGCTAACACAGAACAAATTCAAAATCCTGCATCCAAACTTGAAAACACTGCAGCTAGCTGCTTGGAACATTACATAAGGAAAAATAACCCAGATTTATCTCAAAGGGTTAAAGACATTATATTGGAGGCTCGCAGACCCTCAACAAGGAAAACTTATTCAGCAAAATGGAAAAGATATCTCATTTGGAGTGCAACAAAAGGAGTGGAGGCATCATTGCCAAACATAGCTAACATCCTGGAATACTTAGCAGAACTTTTCCACAATGGTCTGTCTTACTCCTCCATTAAGATTCATGCATCAGCAATTTCAGCAGAATACAACATGGATCCTCCAGTCTTTTCTCAACCTGTACTCAGGCAGTTTCTCAGAGGAATTAAAAATGTAAAGCCACCAAGGAAACCACCATTGCCTACTTGGGACTTGAACTTTGTGTTAGAAAAATTGACACCACCCCCTTTTGAACCAGCAGCAACAGCAGAATTACAGTACTTATCTTGGAAAACTGCATTCCTGCTTGCAATCACTTCAGCTAGAAGGGTTTCTGAATTACAGGCATTAATGGCAGTACATCCCTTCCTTATCTTCCATCAGGATAGAGTGTCCATGAGAACTAATCCTACCTTTATGCCAAAGGTGGTCTCCAGGGTATCATTAAACCAAGCAATACACCTACCAACATTCTTCCCCAACCCGCAGAACAGGGGGAAAGATTGCTGCATACCTTGGATGTACACAGACAATTGCGATACTACCTGGACAGAACCAAGAACAATAGAAAAACTGACCAGCTTCTGGTAGCATATGCAACAGGAATGGAAGGAAAAGCAATTTCAAAACAGACAATCTCAAAATGGATAGGAAATTGCATTAGATTTTGTTACTCTTTTCATGGAAAGGCAACTCCAGAAAACATCAGACCTCACTCCACAAGGGCTACAGCCACTACTACAGCTTTCTTACGAGGAGTGGCTACCAAAGACATTTTAGAGGCTGCTACTTGGAGCTCCGTGCATACATTTGCCAAGCATTATAATCTGCCTTTATACTCCAGATCCCGAGCAGGTTTTGCCACTGCTGTTTTGCAAAGGATCTTAACTACACCATAAAACTCTTAGTGCCTCCTCCCCCAGTTTGGCTATGGTATTCTACCCATTTGTTAGGACTGCAGATGCATCCTTGAAGGACATAGTACAGTTTTGTACCTACCATAAATGTAGATGTCCGATAGGTATGCATCTTACCCACCCACCTTCCCTTCTGTGGTATTCCTAGGGTATTTACCCCTCTTTTAGCTAGCTGGGGGAATCTATTATGGTGTATTTGTTTGTATATATGTATATACATGTTTATTTCTATTTGCTCTCTATTGTTTGGAAACATTTGCATTTATCCAAATTTAGCCTTCCTAGAGGGCACCTGGCATCTGGGGCAAGAAACACTGAGGAAAATGGCGTCGGCTGATGCCTTTATACCCGAAGAACTGCAGCTATGACGTCGGGTGAAGTGCGACATCAGCCGAGGCCAGACCCAGACTTTGGAATCCGGCCGACCGAAGGGCTGCCTGAGGCCAGGACAACCCATTTGTTAGGACTGCAGATGCATACCTATCGGACATCTACATTTATGGTAGATACAAAACTGTACTTTCTCCTTTGGTAGTTTCTGGAGTCACATAATTAAATCAGTGCTTTAAAAATGTTCAAAGACAGCAGTGATCTTGGTAGAAAGCAAGTACAAGTGCAGTAAATTAAGAAAATAATATATCTTAACTTGGATGGCTCTGGATGCAGATGAAACAGTTTGTTGCAGAGGTCTGTGTAATACGCTCAAAAATAATTGAGGTGAAGTATGCTCGATATACCTTATTGTCAAAAATGTACTAGGTTAGGTTATAGAGAGAGAAGTTTCCTGTGTCTTTCTGAATAATTTTAATTTATTCATTGGAATTTGTAAAGCTCTGATCTCAATGAACCAGTTTCAGTCTCAGTCCACAACTGCAAAAAGGATGAAAGGTATTCGGTGCTCTCTCTAAGACCAAGAACACTGCATCAGTGGGCCCAGACAGTATCCCAGGATACCTTCTGAATAGCATGAAACATGACCCATCAGGGCCTCTGGAGTTACTATTTAACTGTAGCTTCCAAATGGGCTTTGTGCCTCATGAGTGGAGAACAGCCACAGTCATCCCTCTGCACAAAGGTAGTCCATTTACAAATCCTGGAGACTACAGATCCATAAGTCTCACTAGTCATGTATGTAAAACCATGGAAAGAATTATCATGGAAGTGATCAGTAGAGATATAGTAAACCTCCAGGCACTGGATCTAACCCAGTTTGGTTTCGTCAACTCAACCTGGTGGACTTCTTTGAGAAGGTAACCAGAGCAGTGGGTGAGGGAAAAGTGGTTCACACTGCCTACCTTGAACTGGCCTAGGCATTTGACACAATACCCCACTTGGGCATTGTTGACTAACTGAAGATGTTGGGTACAAACTCTATGGAGAATCCACTTACTCTCATTATATTGCCAAGAATTGGAATTCGTACCTAGTAGCATCACAAACACTAAAAACCCACCTTACCACTAAGTGGCTCTGCCCATGTTCTACCCCAGACTAAGAATTTCAGACTCCTCTTGGATAACCTTTCTTCATACTAATTACTATCCCTGGGTATCACTGATTTATGAATCGATACTGTTAACTTATATGTATTCACTCAAATGGGAATTCTCTTCAGTTTGCATTTGAAAGTTAGTATCCCACAATTCCATTGGAGCGGTTATTTTAAATCTCCATTTATGCCAAGTATTTTTTGTATCGGTTGTATCCTTATCTGTACATGTTTGTTACTATTAAGCTATGTAAACTTGTACTCTACGTCCAGTTATTTACCTAACTGCACTATTTAGGACACTATTTGTAATCACTCTTTCTGTTAAGTAGTCTTTGAAATGCTTAAGTTTTTTTCTGTGTGGAGCTTTTCTCCCTGGGCCTCCACTGAAAGTGGACATGTTGTCCAGTTGGACTTTCCCAGTAATCAAATGTAAAATAAATTAAATAAATAAAATGTCACCCAGTGGATATCCAGCTGGCTCACATACAGCACCCAGGAAGTTAGAATTGGGGAGTGGATCTCTACAAAGAGGCCAGTCACAAGTGGAATCCCTGAGAGATCAGTTTTGATCTGCTTTTTTTGGCATTTACTTCTATGAAGTCAAGGCCAGTGTTTGTTGTCTCTAAGTTTGCAGATTGCAAATTAGGAGCAGTCATCGACTCTCACACTGACACAAATGTTCTCCAGGAGGTGCTAACACAGACAAACAACTGGTGTCAGAGCCATGGACTAAAACTAAATGCCATCAAATGCATAATAGTATCCTTTGGGAAGTCCTCCACCCCTGGTAACTGTCATATTGACAACACACCCCTTAGAGTTGACCCAGTACAGACAGTAATCTAGCCTTTCACCATCATGTGTCTACAATAATGAGGAAATCATTCTGTGTTGCAGTACATTGCTCCCTTTGGTATGCACCTAACCAGGCATATCCAGCAATTGGAACGTCCACAGAAGTTCCTCACTAAAAGAATACAGGGTGTAAGTAACATGTCCTATGCAGACTGCCCCAGACCATATCCCTGTATTCTATCTTCTACAGGCTTTTGAGGGGAGATCTATGCCTGGCATACAGGGCATTGTCACACCCCACTCTGATGGACCTCCAGTATATCCACAAAACAAACTGCACCAGAATTACCCATTCTAAAGACTTGCACCTGCTGGAGAGACAGGTATGTATCCCAGGGACTACCCTTCCCTTCCTATGGAGCAGGCTCCCCTTCCATGTGAAACAGAGTTCCTGCCTAACACAATTCAAGTGAAACTTGGGCATGTGGATGGAGAACAGGAAATTCAGCCCTGGTTTGATACTCATGTTGCTAATGGACACAGGCAACCTGCAAATGGTTCATCTCCCAGGCCCCCTGCATGTAAATGTTTTGTCTGCCAAAGCCCTGCTTACACTCATCAAAGGTATCAGAATGTGCCAGAGGTTTGGGATGCATGGCTAAGCTTAAAAAGGCCCTTGTGGTCGTTAGCCTAGTAAACAGCTATGAACAAGATTTTTCAATGAAGTAGAGTTGGTTACAGTTGAATAAATTCAAGCAAGAACTGTAATACGGTTCAGTAATGCACTTAAATCGCATTTCTGTATTTCCTGTATATGTTGTACTTTTGTTTTTCACACACACGAGGTGAATGGAAATATTCTTGAGGAGGCTGGATGGTATGGGTGATCTAGATGTTGATGGTTAGAGAAGCTGATAAGGGTTGAAGTAATGCGTTCCATGAGGACTCTGTCCTTCCCCTTGCACAGTATGCTTGTGAGGCTTGGTCAGGCTGTAACTATCTGCCTCTGTGGAAGGACCTGCCCAGTGGATTGGGACAATATTAGTTTGCTTCTAGAGGATGCTCAGGGCTGTAAATTAATTTTGACAGAAATTATATTGAGTTAATCATTGTTGCACAATAACATAGTTAACATAGTTTTAAGCTAAATTCGAAAAATGCAAGCAGTTAAATGGACAGTTTGCTTCAGGACTTTATAATGCATAAAAAAAATTGTCGAGCAAAAATGTATAAAGTTCACCAAAATGCTGTAGTTTACTATGTTATAAAATGCTATAGAAGAATGTCTGACAGATTTGCGAAGTGTAGGGTGGTAGTCTAAGGTGAAGACATTTAAAGGTCATAGCGTTTAGAAGTACTGTAAACTTGAGCTGCTAGTGAAACTTGGCAGATATTTCAAATGTTAATGACTTAGCTGCAGGGCATGTCATGTGATGCACGTTTTGTCGTAAGTGTGCAATCAAATTAAAGATCTTAAGGAGTTTAATCACATCCATAATGTTTTTTTTTTTTTTTGCAGTGTAGCCCTATCATGATGAAATCACAGACTGTACATGAAATTAGCTGTACTGTTTTCTTTATTTTTTATATCTAAGGAAGCAGAGTATTTGTTTTCAAGTGTTTGAAAGTAATTTAAAATGCAAATGTGCTCCAGTTGGGACCAGTAGGAGTCCTTCCATTTCAAGAAATATGGAGGAAACCTATAAACTGTGTGTCAAGAAATATTGTTTGCCAGTGTAAGTGGATTGAACAAGAAACAGAGGTCCACTGTGTTGCATTGTAATTGCCGTATATGTTGCTGGGGAGACATGCTCTTTCTTAAAGTGGAGAAAGTGTTAACAGGAGTTAAAGTATAATCAGAAGTTATTGTGATCCCAGCTTTGTCTTTTACAAGGTTATATGTTTTTAGTGATTGTATGTGTTTGTTCACCTGAGGAAGAGAACCAAGCAATCTTGAGTTTGGTGAGTTGCATGATTCCTTAATATGAGAGACGGTAGTAATGAAACAAAGGTTTGGTTATTACAAGCAGTGGATATGTGCAGAGCTAGTGAAATTACTAGTACACAGTTATAAGAATTAAATTGAGGAAATGGATGTGTATAAAGAAAATGTGAGTTAAACAGGTAAAAATAAAGTGAAAATGTGTTGTAGCAATAACCGAGAAAAACTTGTACAGCTGAAATGTAAGCCTTGTGAGCTAGATGTGCCTCTACACTTGGGATGAAGGATCGTCTTGTGTTTAGTTTTGTAGAATCTATTGTATTATTTTACAGAGGTGTGCAAAATGAAAAATGAGCATGTTGAAAAAAGTCAATGCTGAACTAATTAAAAAAAGCTATGACAAAAAATTCTTAAGGGTACCACTGAAGTTGAGAGTTGATGCAGTGAAGTATGAAAATGCTTCTGGCTCTGAGATGAGTACAAATCCGACTGGCAAGAAATTCTGCAAATTAGTAGATGTGGGCGCAGAATATATGATTTTGCCTGACAGTACTTCTGGAAGATTGGGGTTAGCACTGAACAAAGAGGATATAGCCACTTGGTCAAAGGTTAGTAATGTGATTATAAAATTGTGATTGCACACAAGATTTTCTATATTCACTAGTTTCTAAGAACTTGGTTAGGAAAACATAATCACCCTGCATTTTTAATACATGGGCCTGGATGTTGAGTAAACTGTCACCATCTCCCCCAATTCAATGTCACTCTCCAAACTTCTTAAATAGTCCTGTCTAATTGTCGTACGTTTTCTCTCCCGTTTCATCTCTTCTCTCCATGTCATTATTTCCTCTTGCCTTCTCTTTGTCAAATCTGCACCAAATAAGATCTGAATCCACACTGCTCATCTCCCATTTTTTCATGCAGTGTAACAGCAATTTGATACCCCTGTACTGCCACAGGTGTCTGTGTCAACTTTATTGTAAACTGGCACTAGAGTGCTTACTGTACATTCATCTGGGATATGTCCTTTTCTCCATACTACAAGGATTGCCTTCAGAGTAATTTTTCTCCTAACTTTTACCCATTTATTTATTTGTCAAAATTTGATAACTGGGTAGATGAGCTGGTCAGGTGATCATTTTCAGCCACAACCCAGGCTAAAAGGGAACAAAAAAGTCATGGTACAGCGTATATTTAAGATAAGAAAGTTTACATTAAGTAATGAACAACAGTAGTAAACCTTATTTGACAGATTTACAATTGAAGGTAAATTATATTTTTTTCATAAAATGGCTATTTACAATATATGAATCATCCAATACGTAACCAAGAGTAATGTTTATAGTATACGTCCATGTAATGTTGGTGTGGTAGTGGGGTAGTTCCTTGTTTAATCTGTATCCTTGAAACAGGTGCACTTTGATTCATTCTTAAGCTGCTCTTTTAGGCTTGAATTGTGTAATGCCCAGAGATCTTAACACTAGGGTAGGAAGTTTGAGGTAACTGCGGTGACTTTTGTAAAGGCTTTTTCCTGTGGGAGTATTGAATCTGGGTCTAGTGAGGAGCAGTCCCTCCTCTTGAATTTCTGTATATATAAGTTGAGTCTCTGATTTGCAGCTTTGATTTGAGTGGGTGGTAATGACCTAGAACCAGATTATTTGAATGTTACGGTACTAAGAATCAATACTGCTGCACTTTGGATGGGGTGCCATGAAGACATTTTGAGTAGGTACACAGTAGTGTGTGTAATGGGTGGCTAAGGTGTAGATTAGCATAATTTTCTGCTAATTGTAGCTTTTACTTGGTGCTATGTAGTATTAGGAGAGGTAGACCATATTCTAGTTTTGGACCGAGGAGTTGTTTGGCTAGGAATTGTGCTTTAGGAGATTAGGTAGGTTATTCTGCTGCAAAGTTTGTTTGGTCAGCCCCTTGCTAATTATGTAGTTGGTGTAGTCTGAGGATAGTGAGTGGCTGAGAATATGCACAAGTAATTTTCAAAAGTAATGTTTGAAGTTACATTATGGGGACCTTTGACTATTGGGAGAAGATTTTAGTTTTTTTTTTTGTTCTGAATACCATGATACTGGATTTGTTGGGAATGACTAAGTTATTGTTTGTAGTCCATTTGTATATGGAATTCATCTTGCATATTGAGTTGAAATTTGGAGAAAGAATGGTTGGAGTCTGAGGAGGGCAAGTGATAAGTAAATGCACAGAGCACTATAGGTAGAAAAGTAGAGGCATTGGGACAGACCCTTCTAGTACTCTGTTATTTAGAGGTCCTGAGATAGAATATATACACAGAAAGCCCTGCTTTCTGGATAGCTTTTGAACCATTGTACAGTGTTTGCAGTAAAGTTGTGTTTGGAGAGAGTGAGGAAAAGGGGTTGATTGATAGCTCATTCATGTCAATGAGTACACCACCAGTCAGGATGTCACCATTCACATTAAAATAGATTTTATTAGTAACTGTGTAGTGTGGATTGCGGACTGCATAGGAGGGCCATAAGCATTCATATATATGCTTTTCAAAGGTTTTGATAAGTGGGCATAAGATGGATATGGGTATTGATATCTGCTATGAGTTCATCTGATTGTGCTGCTTACCCTTTCTTTACTTTCCTTAATGCTGTTCTTCCTTTTTCTATGGTAGGTTTTTCTTCCTCCTTAGCTTGTGTGTCGGGCAGCACAGCTTGTGTGGGGTTTTCTTCATTCAGAAGCTGCTGGGAGTACCCTTATCTGCATTTGATATCCTCTGGAGAGGAGAGCAGATTGTTGCTGGAATCCCTTATGAAGCATGCCCAATGACTGTTTATCGTTCTTTCTTTGCCTTGCAGCCTGATGTGTTTTTATGTCATCTGTTAAGCCACTTTGCAGAAGCTGTTGAGTTTCCTAGATGCTTCTTTCTTTGCCATCATGACTGCTGACTTACCTCTTTGTCTGACAACTGGTATTCTTTCTTAGCATGGCCCTTCTTTTCTTGCTCCTGTTCTTCCAGGACTCCTGCATTCCTCCACTTGTTTTCCTTGTTACTTTATTTGCAAACCTGGCTTGACATATCTGTTCTTCACAAATGCTGCTCTGAGATGCTGCCATTCTTCTTTGACTCCACCTGTTTGTATATGTTCTATATGCTCATATGTTAGAGACCTGAATATTTCCTTAAACTCCTATGTTTTTCTTCTGGTAGGCTTTCTGGTCTTCAATCTAGTCTCTTAACAGACCACAGAGCTTTCTGTGATCATGTCTTGCAGCTAATTGTGCCAACTTTTTGGTTTATGCTGGGGATCATAGCTTCAGTGGAGGCAATTTTGCAATTTCTGATTTTACACCAATGCCTTTTCCTTAAATAGGACTACCTGAGTTGCATGTTGATCACTCTTGTATGTGATTTTATGACTTTTTCTGTTGGTGATCTATGTATTGACCGCAGTCAAGCCATTTGCCAGACAGAAGTCTAGAATGGCCTCCATTTCATTGTAGGAGAATGGCACAGGTAAATTTCATGACATGCCAGTGAACCATGTTCCTAGGGAAGTAACAGTGGCTGTTGGAATGAATGTCTGCATGAAAATTTGGACATTTGTTAAGCATTTTGGACCAACAGAGTGAGTATGTATGCTGTTTGCTTTTGCAGAAGACAGCAATCCTATCTGTACTAATCTACAGAATATGAGTACAGTGATTAAGTGCATAGCTGTACTAAATGTCAAGTTCTTTTCAGTGCTACATGTAAAATAGGGTTTGGTAGGTAAATTTCGACAGAGCTGTAAATTGTGCATGTTTAATGCATCATTAAGAGGGTATAGGTGTGTTAAACTTCTCCTTGGTATTTTATTGATGGCAGTGATGTTTGGAGTTCCACAGAAAGATGTTGTGATTTAAGGCAAAAACAACATGTGGAGACCGATATAGCTGCTGAATTGATAAAAAACAGTATGTTTAAAGCTGGAGAGTGAAATTAGAACACGAGTGGCAAGTTGGAAATGTCTGTTGCAGTATTTTTTTTTTTTTTTTTTTTGGATGACCTAATGCCTGAGCTCCCCAACAGTGTAAAGCTTGATACTTAAAGCAGTTAAGCAAAATACCAAAACACTAAACGGACGTTAGTGATATTTGTAGGAATGATTCAGTGTCTTGCAGAGTTTATAGCTAATATGTCTAAATATGCCGTTGAGAAAGGTGTTTGAGCAAGCAGTTTATTTATTTGCATTTGTTTACCAGGATAGTCCAAATGGGCCAGAAGTACCCATTTTCAATGGAGTCCTGGGGAGAAAAGTTCCACATAAGACATTACATATACAATACAGAATTTACATTAATGAAGACATTTGGTACATATTGGCAGCTTACAGTTGGTGAAAAAACAGTACATAAGTAAACATACATCAAAGATGGTATACAAGCAATAGAGTATATAGCATGAGAACATTCCATATAAATAGTTTTCAGTTTGAAAAATTTATGTAGAACACTTCATGCAGTAGCATCAAAGCAGGTGTAGGAATTAATTGGAGTCTAGGTACTTAAACTTTTACCACATTTAGGAGGTGTAACAGCAGAGCAAAAGGCTATAAGAGTACTGTTGCAGCAGTCCGCTAAAGTCAGTGGATATTGTTGCAGATGTAAGTGGTGGTGGGATAGGTAGGCTGCATGAGTACCTGAATGTCTACGCCTGGATCAATGGTAGCACTAGAAGGTTTAGTAAAAGAGGGAAGTAGATGGGATAGAGAGGCGGAATAAGTAAAAAGGCATGTGGATGTGAAAGGAAGATGCCAGAGTAGCAGAGAGGGGGGTAGGAATAGTTGTGATAGTTGGTTAGGTTATATGAGATGCAGTGTTAGCACATGTGCACAGCCATGATGAGGAGAGGTGTTTTCAAGGATCTTTTGAAGAGTTACTGAGCAGGTGGATCCAAGTGTTGGGGGGGGGGGTCCACATTTTTTGCAATGGTAAAGGAATAAAGCATCTGGCTACACGAGTTTGGGTTTTTGTACATTTACAAGCTTGTTGGATCGGAGCGGTCTGTTGGAGTAAGTATACATGATACAGCAGGGCACATAGATGTTTTAGGAATGTTTGTGAGCTGTGGTTAGTTGGATAAAGGTGAGATAGTTGGGGAGTTCAAGCCTTTTTAGGTTGCATAATGATAAGCAGTGGTGGGATGAGTAGGAAGCATCGGTTACAAACTTAGCAATTTATTTGTTGCACTAGTCTAGTTTGGACTTAAATGAGGACTGAATATTGTTGAGGAGGGGGGGGCACTGTGTAAAAGAGAGGGTAATAGAAATGAAGAGGCAAGGGAAAGTTGGGCTGATGCACTAAGTAGAAGTTTGTGATGGTAGAGAGTGCTGAGCTTTTGGTGTGTTTTTTTGACATTGGACTGGATGTGCTGGGTGAATGTGAGGTTTTAGTCTGTGATGACACTTAGTTTTGGCCTAGGTACATTATTGATGGTGATACCATTTAGAGATTGAATGGTGAAGTCTTTTGGTTTGGTAGGGGTGTGGGCTTTTTTGGGGGCACATATTTCTAGTTTGGTTTTGTTGGGGTTCAGGGCAAGATGATTATTAGATATCCAAGTTTCGGTGGAGGTGAGGGAGGTTTGGGTGCGTTGCTGCCGTTCTGAGGAGGTGTTTGCATTGTAGATGATAGTGGAGTCATGTGCGTACTGGATGACTGAGCCTAGAGTTAGTGTGGTGTGGAAGTTATTGATAAATATGCTAAACAGAAGAGGGCCTAAAATGGAGCCTTGAGGAACAACAGTGGTGGCGTTTAGGAAAGGGGGGAGTAAGAGTAATGCTAGTTGATTGTTTGTTACGGAGTATGTTAGAGAACCAGTTTTTAGTGTTTGAGGTGAGGTACCTATGTTAGAGAGTTTTCTTAGAAGGAGAGAGTGGGATGTAGTATCAAAAGCTTTAGAAAGAGCAAGAAATAGTGAAGAGACTGTTTTACCAGCATCACAGGCTCTGTTGACAGTGTCCATGAAGGATATGAGGGCAGTGGTGGTACTATGTCCTGGCCTAAATCCATGTTGGATGGGAGAGAGGATGTGGTTGTGAGTCAGATGGTGAAGAAGTTGAGAATTACCGCATGTTCCCTGAATCTTAGAGATGGGTGATAGTGTAGCAATGGTGCGGAAGTTTGTGGTGCCTGTTGGGGGCCCCCCTTGTGTAGAGGGAGAATATAAACTTTTTTCCAAGATGATGAGGATATAGTATTCTTGGATAGATCTGTTGAGAAGTATGCTGATAGGGTAAGTGACTGAGTTGGCTGATATTTGCAGGAATTTAGGGGGGTTTACTATCAGGGGAATTTGTGCATGGTTTGAGTTTTAGAAGCAATTTTTTAATAGTCGAGGTAGGGTGACAGAGTAAAGTTGGGAATTGAGGGTGTGTTGGTGTTAGCTGTGGAAAGGTCTGTGGTGGATAAATTGGTCTTGGGAAAGGTAGTGGTTAGATTGGCTGTAGTATCTATGAAATAGGAGCTGAAGGTTGCAGCACCTTCAGTGGGTGTTTTAGTTAGGTCTGGGCAAGGATTATTGCTAGATCCAGGGTTTAATAGAGTTGAGAGAGCTCCAGAATTTCTTTAGGTTTTGCTTGTGTTGATTTTGTAATGTAAGGTAATCTTTTTTGCTTTGTAGTACTAGTAGGCGCTTAACCTCGTTTCAGAGCTGTTTGTATTGGGTGAGGTCAGATGAGTGTTTTTTTGCCAGATTTTCCATGATTTGTCCCTTCTTTTCATGAGATCCTTAGTAGATCTTGCTAGCCAACTGGCATGGTTGGTCTTTACTCTCTTTTGTGTAAGGGGAGCAAGATTGTTTAGTAGGCTGGGGGAAGCTGAGTTGAAGAACTCAACTGCCTCCTCAAGGGGAAGTGATTTTAGTACATCCCAGTTGATGCTAAGCAACTTTTGGTTAAAGCTAAAGGGACATAACTGGGATTCATCTCTGGTTATCCTGTACTAATGTTTATTAGTTGTTACATTCATGTAAGTGGTCACTTGTACTATTGGAGAGTGTACCAGCGGTTGTGATCTTATTTGGGTCAGACACTAAAATTCAGTCTAGGATTGAGCAGTTAGTATTTTTATTAGGCTTGGTTATGGTGTTAACTAGCTGGGTGAACTTGTATACATTGATATTGCAGGTAGAGTGGTGTGGGGATATGTCTAGCCAGTAGATAGTTACGTCTCCCAGTATGATAGTCTCATTTTTTATGTTGGTAGATGCCCAGGCAAGGATTTCCTCAAGAATTGGGATGCTACTGCCTAGGGGAATGTGAATGACTGTCACACACAGGCTTTTGCAGTTCATTTTCAGGAAAGAAACTAGAAGTTTGGCTGTGGAATGTTTTTGTATATGGGACAATAGTGAAGGATGTGTTTTTGTATATGGGACAATAGTGAAGGATGTGGGGTATATTAGAGAGATACTGCCTCCTTTTTTAGGGTCAGCCCTAAGACAGGTGAAACCTGGGAGAAGGAATTCTGTGTCTTTAATGTAAGATTTTAGCTACATTTCAGTTGTGGCAATTATATCGGGTTTGTTGTGGTTCTATCCATGCATGGAAGTTGTGTATTTTATTTCTGATGCTTTGTAGATTAATTGTAGTGAAGTTTATTGATTTATGGGAGTTGGGAGTTGAAGAGGAGATGGGACCCAGGTTGGGATGTATGTCCCCGCATTGCAATGGGTTTGTTACAGGATAAGGGAGAGTAGTATATATTAGTTTCGGTTTTATAATGTTGTGGTGATGGTAGGGGAGGATTTTTACTCTAGTACATAATAATATGCTTGTGTTGTAAAGGCTAGCTGAAATTTGTGAGAAGGAAGTGGTGTGTTCAGACTGCATGGGGACAGTGGATAATGAGCAGTGGAAGGAAATGGTAGACGTATGATGCAGAGAAGTTAGATGTAGTAGGATATTGAAAGAGAGTGCTAAGGTGAGTAGAGTAGTGACAGTGGAAATGGACATTGTAGTATGGGATGTGGGTGACTATAGGAGTGAGAATTACTGTACAGTAGCGAGATGAGTTGGTAGAAAAGTGGTTGTACTGATGGGGTAATGGTGAGGTGAGTTTGGTTGGAGGTGTGGCTAATAGTGTAATGTGAGGGGATATGAGTAGGTGTGGGTAGTGGTGTAATAAGAGGGGAAGTGGAGGGGGATAATTGGATGGTTGAGGGGGAGGAGCTAAAGTATAAATGTAATTGATGTGGGGTGGGTGGCAATGGGGGTAGTGTAGGGGAGCAGAGTGAGCTGAGCACAGCGAGGGTGAATGGAGCAGGTTGAAACCAACTGCGGAGTTGCTATCTGGAAAAAAAAACGGTCAGTAAGGTAGGAAATCTGGAGGGAGAGCAGATGGTCTAAGTTGGGCTTGTTAAAGGAGGATGTTAGCTATCCGAAACAGGGAGAGGGTGCTACAGTGCAATGACAGTATAGGCTGAGTATGTCTAGCTGGAGAGGGAGCAACTTAAGTAGTCTAAGAAGGGGAGAGCAAGTGAAGTGTGTGCTAGAAAGTAGGGGGGGTGGCTTGGAATGCTAGAGCTTCCTGGTGGTGTGCTGCACCTCACAGAAATAACACATCAGCAGCAATTTAGTTAAAATTGAGGTACACATTCCGTGTAGAACTTTTGAGCTGCGCAGACCCCAGAGAGTCTGGTCTGGTATGTACAGAAGCCAGGCTGTTCACAGGATGGGAGGTTCGCGAGGTGTTTCAGCTGCTGGATCGAAGAGAGAGAAGGCAAAGTTGGAGCTGTGCAGAATTTACAGAGGATATGGGTTATGTAGCAGTAGAACAGACAGAAGGCTACATAGGATGAATTGGTAAATAACATGAGTGTGTTTGTCAGGAGAGTGTAAAGGTCTGGGATTAGCTGTATGGAGGCGAGGTAGGAGACTGGGTGCTTTTGAGAGGAATTAGTGGATGCAGGGAATTGAACTCTGAACAGAAAATTTAATAAAATGCTTTAAGTAATTCATTAAAGTAATGTTATGCAACTTTGATAGTTGTGTTTGAAAAGTAAACACCAGTCAGAATAGTGTAGGAGATGTGTAGCTGTCCAGTCCTGGATACATCCCTGGTAAGCTCACATATAATATCCAAGTACTCCGTTATATTCCATTTAGCATTCTGCAGTTGCTCCTTTTCTTGTTCTACAATATTTTCCTTATTCAGCAGTAGTCAAACATTTCAGTCCTTTTAAATTTCCCTAACTATCCCTTCCAAAGGCATTTTTTTCCTCATAACCAAACAACCTCACTACCCATTTCTTAAAGTCTACTGTTTTTAACACCTAAGTAGGAAGGCACCTCTGCATCGTTTTTTACTTCATTAACCTGCAAATTTATCTTAGCATAATCTGAAGTCGTTTTTGGATGGGTGTCAAAGCTTTCAATTAAATATACATGCTCCTATGAAATATAATTTGTATCCAGTCTAGCCCAGCTACTGTACATTATGGGATATGTAAATTCAGAGGTTCTTGTATTGAATTCACAATCTGTACCAAATTTTCTTATTTTAGAAATGTACCCTATTTGTTACATTTCCTTTCTAGACTACTTTCCTTATGGGTATCCCTGATAAATCCTCACTATTAAAAATCATGTTAAAGTCCCCACCCACAAATATTCCCTGCTGAAATCTTATTTCTCACAAAATTATGTAAAGTTTCAATAATAGCAATTTTAGTTGGAATATAAATACATGCCAGTGTAATCCTCCTCTCCTGTGAATAACTCCTTACTCTCCCATATCTGTCATTGTGTTTTTCTTGTTCTGTCACTATTGAGCCCTTTATATTCATATTAATATATATTCATATTTCATATTATTCCTAATTTTCATTGTCCCGGATGTATTTATTTATTTGTTTTCTGGGAATTTCTGACTGGGTCAGAAAATGCCCATTTTCAGTGGAGGACCATGGAGAAAAGCTCCACAATATTTCAAAAATCACATTAGGATTTAAAATAACTAATTCTCATGTTGCATTACAAAATAAAGGAGTGAAAAAATGTGATGAGAAAAACATAGAACACATGTTTCATAGTATAGTGCAATTAAAAGCAATAACATGAGTTGGAGAAAGTATGTGAGGAAAAACACAATTAATCTTATTTTTACATTAATTTAGAAGACAAATGAGACAATTCTAATAAGATATTTAAGAAAAATATTAGATTACATTATTCGAAACAGTGAGGGGAAATTGAATGATGTCTTAGTATGAGAGATGGTGTTCATATTATGGTTATGGAAGAAGGCTGGAGGGGGAAAGGTTATAAGAAGAGTTCAGGGTAGGGTGTCTTCAGGTATCATAACTGAGTCGGGAGGAAAAGGTCTGTAGAGATGAAGTAAATAAGGTATGGTAGTGGGAGGGAAGAAATGTGTGGAGGAGGAGGTTGAAGAGGGGTGTGAAATGTGACTGACTTGGGTTGAAAGGGATGAGAAGCATAGTGAGCAAGTTCAGCCGGAATTGGCACAGGTGCAGGTACATGATTTTGTAAAGTGTTTCAGGGAGCGTTTAAAGGTGGGTAGGTTAGAAATAGTCTTGTTGGTTGGAAGTAAGGAGATCCTTTTTGCTATGGAGTAGGAGTATAGGCTTTGTCAATGGATTTTTATTTGTTTTATTTATGGGGAGTTGTTTGTCTTCTGATCTGATAGTTGTTTTAGGGAAATGTATGTTGATTAAAGGGGTAAGAGTTATAGAAACTGGTTGACAGGTAAAGTGGGTAGAGGTCTGTGTGTCTGAGAGGTTGCAGTTAGGTGAGCTTTGTGAAGGAGATGCGCTAGGGTTTAAGGCAGGGGAAGTTAGCAGTGTGGGAGAGGGTGTGATATGTCAGTTTGTGGTTAAGTTGGCTATGCATTCCATGCAGTATGGATTGAAGTAGGTAGCTGTTTGAAGAGGGGGGGTGTCTGGGTATGAGCTGGGATCCTTTTTTTTTTTTTTTTTTTGTAACTGGGTTGATATGAGAGGATATGGAAGACCAGAATTTTTTTAGGGTTGTTTTTATGGCTGTCTGGTAGGAGAGTATAACATTTGTATCTAACTTATTTCTTGACTTGGTTTCATAGCTGTCTGAATAGTTGTCATTTTTTTTCATTCTTATTCCTTTACCAGTCAATCCATGCTTTGTTTCTATTTCATAAGGAGTTTGCATTGGTCGGTGAGCCATGGGGTATGGCTGTTTTAATTCTTTGTACTCCATGGAGCTAAGAATATTTAGAAATGGTGCATTGAAGTATTCAGCTACATCCTTTAAGGAGAATCTTTTTAAGATGGGGCCAGTTAACTGCTTTCAGTGCTTCAGTGAAAGGGACTGGAGAAATTGGAGAGATTACAAGTAGTTTTGAGCTTGTGTTCATTTGTTAGTTGTATAATACTACTGTGGGTGTAAGCTGGCAGGATGGTACATGAGGAAGTAACATTAGATTAGCTGGTAACAAGAATCCAGTCCAGGATAGATTGCTGGGAGTTATTTATGTCATATATTGGTGTATTAATAAGGTTGAGTGAATCCAACAAGGTTCATGCTGTTGATTGACTAGCAGCCTTTATCTGCAAATTCAGCAATGATTACATCACCCAGGATAATTTCATTGCTATCCAGGGTAGTATGTTTTCAAATAATTGGAATGTTCTGTCCCTGAGGGGATGGTACAACACAGTAATACATACGCTCTTGGCTCTTAAGTTTTAGGAGTGAGATTAGGATATTTCTCCTTTCCCAAAAATGTGGGATTGTGCCTGTATAGGGAGTTGCTGTGATCTTATTTGGGAAGATTATAGCTATTCCACCATCTTTTTTTGTTTTCTGGTGAGCCTAATATAACCAGGGAGTAGTATTTCAGCATCTTTTATTTTGGGCTTTAGCCATGTGGAAGCATGGAGGTGTTTAGGTGAAATGGCAGTGGAGTTTAACTAGATTGTTTAATGAAATCTTGGAAAGTGAGAGGAGTGGAGAAAGTGTTCTGGTACCAATTTTTAAGAATAAGGGTGATGTGTAGAGCTGTAGTAACTACAGAGGGATTAAACTAATCAGTCACAGCATGAAGTTATGGGAAAGAGTAGTGGAAACTAGGTTAAGAAGGGAGGTGATGATTAGTGATCAGCAGTATGGTTTCATGCCAGGAAAGAGCACTACAGATGCGATGTTTGCTCTGAGAGTGTTGATGGAGAAGTACAGAGAAGGTCAGAAGGAGTTGCATTGTGTCTTTGTGGATTTAGAGAAAGCATATGACAGGGTGCCTAGAGAGGAGTTGTGGTATTGTATGAGGAAGTCGGGAGTGTCAGAGAAATATGTAAGAGTGGTACAGGATATGTACGAGGGTAGTGTGACAGCGGTGAGGTCTGCGGTGGGAGTGACAGATGCGTTTAAGGTGGAGGTGGGATTACATCAAGGATCAGCTCTGAGCCCTTTCTTATTTGCAATAGTGATGGACAGGTTGGCAGACGAGATCAGACAGGAGTCCCTGTGGACTATGATGTTTGCAGATGACATTGTGATCTGTAGTGAGAGCAGGGAACTGGTGGAGACGACCCTGGAGAGGTGGAGATATGCTCTATTGAGAAGAGGAATGAAGGTCAGCAGGACTAAGACAGAATATATGTGTGTGAATGAGAGGGAGGATAGAGGAATGGTGAGGATGCAGGGAGTAGAGGTGGCGAAGGGGAATAAGTTTAAGTACTTGGGATCAACAGTTAAGAGTAATGGTGAGTGTGGAAGAGAGGTGAAGAAGAGAGTACAGGCAGGATGGAGTTGGTGGAGAAGTGTCGGGAGTGATTTGTGACAGACGAGTACCAGTAAGAGTGAAAGGGAAGGTCTACAAGAGGGTAGTGAAACCAGCTATGTTATATGGGTTGGAGACAGTGGCATTGACAAAAAGGCAGGAGTCGGAGCTTGACGTGGCAGAGTTGAAGATGTTAAGATTTGCACTGGGTGTGACGAGGATGGACAGGATTAGGAATAAGTATATTAGAGGGTCAGCCCAGGTTGGAAGGTTTGGAGACAAAGCCAGAGAGGCAAGATTACGTTGGTTTGGACATGTGCTGAGGAGGGATGCAGAGTATATTGGGAAAAAGATGCTAAGGATGAAGCTGCCGGGTAACAGGGAAAGAGAAAGGCCTAAGATAAGGTTTATGGATGTGGTGAGAGAGGACATGCAGGTGGTTGGTGTGATAGAGCAAGATGCAGAGGACAGGAAGAAATGGAAACAGTTTATCTGCTGTGGCGACCCCGAACGGGAGCAGCCGGAAGAAGGAGCCATGTCTGTGCTTTGACTAGGATGTCCAGGCTATGTTGTCCTTCAGGCCCAAAAATCTGTGATTTTGTTGCATATGGTTCTAATTTTCTGAGTGACTAAATTTTATGGGTCTATTCTTTGTTTGGGACCTGGGTTGTGGTGGATGTCACCACATTGAAGTATCATGGAGAAAGATGGTTTGTTTGTTATGGCATTTTTAGCAGCGATTACATTTGTTTAGTATTTTGGGTTTGCAACAGTGCAGTGAAGTTATGGGAAATAAAACTAAGATTTTTGAGTAGCTAGTGGGCAGACAGTTGGTAGAGGAGGATGACGTAATGGTTGAAGTGCGCTTATTTGTTATCACTATATTGGTGGGGATGTTAGGAATGAGAGGAGGAGGATGAGAAAGGTGATGCAGAAGGGAAACAGCATAGTTAGTGCTGTAAAAATCGTGTAGTATGGTGAGGTAATGAGCAGTGGTAGTGTGGAGAATATGTAGGTTTTGATGGGGAGGGAGCAGAGTAAGATTTGAGAGGAAATTTGGAACGGACGTGGGTAGTATGGTATAATGAGAACAGATTGTGATTGGTTAGTGCAGTTAGGCACTATCCAGTTACAGATATTCTGCTGAATGTCCACCTAGAAGTCTTTTGTCAAATCAGTATGCTCATTTCTATCTAGCTTTTATGTAGTTGCTTCTTCTCATCTCCATTTGAACCTATGACAGAGTAGCAATAGTATTGTAAAGCTATCACTCCCACCTATTATATACGACAGTTCCTTTGAATGTACAATTGCAACTTTTAGCTTACATGCGCACACTGTTTGTATGGTACGCTGATCCTAATGTAGATGCTTCTCATCTACAGTTGAATCTATGCCACATTTTCAAGACTTTTTGCTTCGGTGAACACACACACCCAAAAACTGAACAGATTTTCGGAACTCCCATCTCCTTTTAACTTGCACACAAAACAAAACAATGTACGTTTTCAAAAACTGAGTTTACCCCTCCAAATAAGAGTAGTTGACTGTGGGTAGAGACGTTGATTTCTAGTATTGTCTGTTCTAAAATTAGTTACCCTATCCTTTAAGTCATATTAAAACCTGTGTTTCCACTTAAAGGAAAACTCCACCTTAGAACTCAAAAAACATATTTTTTCATTCTATCTTTGTTTTTGAGCTATTTTAATGCCTTAAAATCACTCCAAGTGATTCTTTTAGAATTTTAATACGTTTCTCTCAAGATGGAGCCTGCCTTGGTAACGTGATCTTGTTTTCTTGCTTTCATTCATTCTTCCCATAATACATTTCAAGTCCTCTTTATATGACTCGTGCTAGACATAAGGAATTGGTGCTGTTTTTTTATACCATTAAGATAGAATGGCAGGACTGTGAAGCATTGTCATCTAAACACACTTTCTGTAATAGAACTGCTTTTGTGTTTACCTGACTGAGCTTCATTTATGTGTCTTGTTCTGTGCTATAAATAGCTGTTAGCTACTTGCAGCAAAAGAAAGTAGATAAATTACAGTTTTTTGTAAGAGGAGTCTTTTGTAGTTTTAAAAGATTTTACAAACCTTCCCCCACACTCTCATGCTGAGGTATGAAAACTCTCACTGCAGTAAATCATCTTTGCTGTGCATTTACAAGTGACAAGTAGTAGGACTCCTAAACTTTGTCTGCTACTTCCTGATACCTTCAGTGGGAGGATTTTTCTGTCTTATGAATGATGCAGACTTAAAATGTGCTTTACTAGTTTCTTAATTATTTGTCATGTTCACCCTCCTTTTTTTCTATTTCATATTTATTTATACTTTCATAACCAGGACCCTTTTCGGCCACAATTTAGGCTACATTGGCAAAGATAATAACAATTATTAAATGCATATAACAATACAAAGAAAAAAAAATACTGACATTAAGACATTGACTAAGATTGCATATGCAACACATAGCCTAATGTGTTATAGTGACCAAGTAAATAATTTTTGCAACATTTACTAGAATATATACATTGGGAACTGCGGTGGTGGTGCTGCGGTAGCGTTGTCGCCTCATAGCAAGACGTTGTCCCATTCTATTCTCAGCTAGAGCGTCTTCTGTGTGGAGGCATAGCGAATGGGGCATGCCTTCGTTGAAGGTTGTGCGTCAGGGCTGGTAACCCAGTACGTAAAAATCCACTACCAGTCATTAGCGGACTGGAGTTCCGCTGTGGCGACCCCTAACCGGGAAAAGCCGAAAGACATGACAAGACTAGAATGTATACATTAGTAATGTTTAACTATACTATGTTCTATACATATTACACCTGCACACACACATACACACACAGTGTCTTTGTGTCTTTCTGTATGTGTGTATAAAATACATTTACAAAAAAGTGAGAGTGCATTTAAAGACAGTTAAGTACTTCTGATTTCCTTTTCTTAGTGTTCTTAAAGCAAGGGCATATAGTAAATGTATGTTAAAAGTAAATTCAGCTGTATGTCATGGTTGCACTCTCTCAGCACCGTAAAACTCCACTGTCAGTCATGAGTGGATAGGTGATCTGCTGTGGCGACCCCTAACCGGGAAATTCCAAAAGGAGGAGAGAATCATGGTTGCACTCAGTTTAAGGACTGACTCAGTGGGAATCTCTTACAATGGATCTGCATGTAGCAGAAATGCATCCCTCTCTGGAAGGATGTCACAAAAAAGACCTGTTTTATGAACAGTATCAGTACACCTAGTTGATAGGGTTGCCACCTGACTAGTTGATAGGGTTGCCACCTGACTCACTCTCTCTCTCTCTCTCTCTCTCTCTCTCTCTTTCTCTCTGTCTCTCTCTCTCTCTCTCTCTCTCGTTCTGGCCTTTGGGGGGGGGGGGGCTTGAAAATTGTAACTGCATTGATACTTTACAAGAAAAACATTTTCTCTGACTTTTCTCTAAATGTCACAGCAATCTTTGATACTACATTTAAGTTATCTTACCATACAAACTTTTATAAATAACATTTAAAGCTTAGCATTTCAATACTGTGTTGCTGCTTATGTAAAATTGTCAAGAGTTAACAATTGCCTTTAAACCCATGACTGATCTAATTGCTTTGTTTTGCTATGAAAGAGGAGTGTTAAGTTCTCCTTCCGTCTGGAAAACATCAGCTGCTGTGTTCCTGACATTAGCAGGATTAATTGCCAGTCTAAGATTAGCAGTACCTGACAGAGTAAAGTACAGATTTAACTGTGTCTATGATACGTCATGCAGGTGTAGACGAATTTCTCTGCAAAGTTTGAGAAGTTGAGTTAAAAAAAAAAAAAAAAAAGTAGGTGGGCCTTCCCTTCCTTTGACTCAAATGCAAGGAAATAAGTTTTAAAAAGTACAAGCAGGTTTCTGGTGTCTACACAGTACTGGAACCGTATTGTAGGGAGAAAAGAAACCTAACGATTGAGGGTGGAGTTTTCCTGTAAGTCAAAATCAAAGTAACTTTATTGTCATTCAACTATAACTATACCCTAGTTACAGCTGAATGAAATTCTGTTCCTCCAAGCTCATGCGCACAAAAACTAAACATACATAGCATAACACAACATAAAACATATAGCAAGAAACAGCAACACACTTAAACATCAGCAATGAGGAGGCAACCGAAGACCAGCAGCTTAAAAACAGATGAGATACTTGGGTTACTCCTCATCCCTTCGCCAGCTGCATGCAATAGCATCAACATTTTAAATCCGTCCTTGACCTTAGGGCTTCCAGCCGCCATCCTAGTAACATCCATGTCAAAGTCTTTCCTTCTGTGACCCATCCACAACTTTTGCAACCACCTCTACCTGCAGGCCGAAATAGCCACACCATCACCAGAACCAAAAGATCATTTCGGCACTAGTGATCTTCACAGCCACCATCCATATCTTTAACACCGTTTTCCTTCCCCAACCTTCCCAGGTCAATCGGTCCATTTACAGTCAGTGTCCAATAATTATTTAATGAAAAACACCGTTCCCGCAGTCCACATCGATTTGGCAATCATTGCAGGCCCAACTTCCAGCGCTGCACATTATGTTCCAATAAAAAAGACAGAATTTTATTTAGGACACCACGAGTGATACCTCTGCAACAACCGCTCACTCGAAAGGAAAGAGGCGCAAGAAATAAGACTCTCCGTATAGAAAAACGACATAAAATGAAAAGTGCATATCGGGAGCTGGAGAGGCAGCTGCCATACAGGGCGCCACCATGACAAGGAGAAGTTTAAAGTGATATCCGTGAGGGGAATAGAGATGAGAACAGCAATGAAAAACTGCTTTTGTGATATCCGTAAACATTTAATGTTTAACTCTAAGAAAAAGTACAAACTCAGTAGTGCACTATTATGTTAACTGTTTTAAAGTGTTAATGGTGCGATTACACTGCGACTTGTGCATTTCACTTAGCCGTATTCAAACCTCATGATTAATTACTTGCAGCTGGAGACTGCTCATCTCCAAGTAAAAGCAATTGGTAATGAAAAAAAAAAAGCTAATGACTTTGCAGATATATGCAAGAAATCGTAAATTTCAGTCAAAATGCACTGTTTAGACCTGTCAGATCTACCTTCTTCCATGCCTATCACTGTTTTATCTTTTTCAGGTCTATTTGCTTAGAAAACCCTTGCGTATAGTCTAAATCAGTGACCTTAATCTGTATTACCTTTGTATAAACAGAGGAAGTTATCTTAATTCTACATAATGTGTGGTCAGTACACTTATACCCCTACCCCCCAGCAGTTCAGGATCTTAACATTATATTGCTTTTAATTTGGTTCTCTCTCGACTTATTTTGTTAGTGTAAATCCTTGATTCCTTACAACTAAGAAAAACTGCTTCCTTGCTTTAATTCTAATATATTTTAATGTGTGCAGCGGTCATTGATATGGCTTCACTCTTAAAATGTGACTGTGTGCTGTACAAAACTGCTTTGCAATATAGCATACAATTTACATACTAATTTTGTATACATTAGTAAAACCACAAACTGATTTACTTGCATGTTCTTTTGGCCCTTCAGTATTGTCTTAAACATTAATGACAAAGTGGGGTGTATACTTTGCAATTCACTCACCAGTTTAACATGGTCAAGAAAATTTTAGACTAGATCAGCCACTTCTTGCAAAGCCACATTTCGCACGTCTGTTCCTGTTCAGTGGTTTAAATGTTTTAGTCTTCCATTTACTCAGTAATTTCACAAGGAGCTGGTCAGGCAGAAGGCAAGCAGCAGTCACCCAGTGCTAGTCTCTGGTTCAAGTCCAATGTACTCCCAATTCTTCTAGTAAGCTCCTTTGTTTTTTCTTGTCTTTCAGCTATGGTCCTTTGGAACAATGGAAAGGATTTCACTGACCGTCTCAATTGTGGCTTTTATTGTCAGAAAAATGTGAAGCAAAACCCTTTTCTGTTTGCTGGCTCACTCTTTGTTGGATAAACTGATTCCTTTTTGTCTGTGCATCAAAATGTCTGATCCTTAAGGAAAATATTCTGAAAACAGCTGAATGCAGCAGTTTGAGTCTCACATTTGCCTCTTGGCATTCTGTGATTGCTGGGATAAACCTTGTTTCTCTTCTGCCTGGTGTATACTGAATTTTACCCAAGCACTCTGTCCCCAATTTTTAGTATTCAGCATTTTTGCCACAATTATCAGGAGTAATTCTTTCTGTTGGTATGATTGCATCTTTGCTAATGTTAGGTCTTGGCACCTTTCTGTTTGTGTGTATACCTGAAATCCATCAATGTTCCCTATTAATTAACAAATCCTGCTGTGGAACACCAGTCCATTTGTTTGTGTTTTCATAAAATTAATCTATTCTTTTCAGTTTCTCTGATAGAGCAGAAAATGTATTTTCTTTGCATGCTCTGTCTTCTACCTGTTTCTTTTGAAATGGCTGATCTTGAGAAGCCTCATGCTTTAGCTATCCTTTTCTTCATTTCAACCTCTGATCATTTTATATGAATAGTTAACGAAAGCTGTTTTTATTTTTTTTTTTTTAATTTTGTGACTTTATATATTCCTTCAGTGTTCCACTTATTCTAAACACACCTAAGTACATTTGGTTTATTTTTTTCCTGTAAACCACTGGAAGCCATCTTGTACATCATATTTGAAGTTCAAACTGCTTTTTGTTGGATAGCTTCAGGATTCTTTGCCACCACAGTTTTTTCTTCTCTTTTTCTAGTTGATTTTCTTTTTCCAAATTCTTTGCTGGTATTCGGGCATTGTAGTTAATAGTCACTGACTGAATTTTACCAAAGTTATTAGCATTTTCTGGCCTTTACACTGGGAGAGCTGTAGTCAACTTGTTGAACAGTGTGCAGCTATCTTGAAAGTCCATTTGGTCCAGAAGGTTGATACTGGTAGAATAAGTTGCGAGCTGCATGCCGTAACAGTTTAGGTATATTAACTGTTAGCTCCATAGTCATCCTTCTAGTGAAACACATTTTTGTCCATGGAGCAGAGTGGATGATGATTCATCCCTTTTCAAATCTGTGTATCTTGAATGTACGTAATCAGTGAAAAAAAAGCTTATGAAATAGTAACCAAAGCTATGAAGATTGCCATTTTAGTTTTGCACTATAGGGAGGGAAAGAACGTTGCTATAAACAGTACGCAATACAGATATATTTTTTTAAGCTTTTTAGCTTTAAGAAATTGCATTTGAAATACAAAGAGCTTGCAAGTACCTTATTTTGTGTGATTTCCTTGGCAGATGTCCAAGGCAAGCTGTTGTAATAGCAAGGGAAACAAATTGAAAGTTTCATGAAATTTTACTCTGACCCAACATGGTATGCAGTGAGAAAGCTGACTAAGACAGTATTAAAGAACGGAAGGGGACTGCTACTCAGAAGGTCATGGGAACTTTCGAGGCCATTAATCTAGGAGTATCTTAAAAAGCCTAGTTACCAATGTTCCATGAAGGATATGCTTAGTGATTCCAAATACTATACTGTCATTAGTAAGGTACAGGTTAATGCCCTTAAGCACACGATCTATATGATATTGGATGATATGGTCAAAAGTAGCCATATAAACCTAGAGCTATGTAGATTTCTAGAAGTAGAGCACCCTGTGATACCAGCTATACAGGGTCTACCCAAGATCCATAAAGATGGGAAAACCCCCCATGAGACCCATTGTCTCGGCTAGGAGTTGGAGTACAGAACCCTTTTCACTATATGTGGAGAAGTTCCTTCGGCCAGTAATATATTTAAATCCTGTGGTTCTGAAGGGCACTAAGCAGTTTCTCCAGGACTTGTATAGTTTCACTAGTAATTTAGATTTGGGAATTAATCTACTTTTTGTTACATTAGATGTTCAATCTTTTTTACTGTTATTCCCAATAATGTAGGCGTTTGATCCCTTAAACATTATTTAATCAGACATAGTGAGTATGGGGAAAGGCAAACAGATTTGATATGTTTATTCCTGGAGGTCGTCCTTGAGAACAACATCTTCATGTTTGACCAGGTCATGTATTTACAGTGTGATGGCATGACTATGGGCACATCTTGTGCCAATAGCTACGCCAACATGTTCCTGGCCCTTTAATTGACATTTCGTGGATAATGTCTTTTTTATTTAGACTGGGACCATTGATAAATTAAATACCTTCATTATGAATATGAATAGTATGATTAATAATTTAAAGTTTACGATGGCATTCTCTTTTATAATAAAATAGAATATTTGGATGTTTATGTTGAAAGACTAGAGAATGGATTTATCAACACTGAAGTTTTGGATCCCTAGTGACATCTGCATTGCTTACTGTACTTATTTCCTTGTTTCACTTGAAAGAAAGTTACTGTTTGTCATTTTTGCATTTAAGTTACCTGTAACACATTGCATTTAAGTTACCTGGCACTTGCTCACTAAAGCAATTATATAAGTCAGCACTAAAAATTTAAAAGCACTACACCCTCACAAACTCCCCTTAAGTACCTTGTTTCCCATTGGCCCTTTTTTTCCAATTATAAAGGAATTCCCAGTACTATTCTAGCATGTCCAAAGGTCAGTTGTCAATCTCCTCTCCGGTCCAGCTGGTGAATCTGGGAATCTTGAGGCAATGTTACAACTGTCTCATGTACACAGATAACCCTCTCCTCCTCCCAACAAATTCCAACATGTGAGAGATGCAACCATATAGCCAAACTGGAGGCTAATCTCTCTCAGCTCAGTACTGGCGAAACCTGTCAGGAGGAGAAGGAAACCACACTCACTACAATTCCAATCTCACATAGACCTACCACGACAGCAAACCAAACACATAAACACACAAAAACATACTCGGAGGCTCTAAATAAAAATCTGCCTAAGCAGCAGAGACCTCCAAAGCAGACACCCAAGCAACCGCTACCCCCAAAAAAACCCGTGCAACACATAGCTCACAAAGCCAGTGTGCCGAACAGTCACAGCCCTTAAGGCTAAACAACACACCTGATACACTTGTAATAGGTGAGACTATCATCAGGCACACTGACGTCCCGCTCACCAGGCTGAACAAGGAGAAGGTCACGGTGAGCTGCCTGTCGGGCGCTAGGATCCGCCACATAACACAAGCACTCGGGTCACTCCAAGGCAAGTACAAATATGACTCTGTCATTGTCCATGCTGGTGTGAATGACACGAGACGTACCTCCCTGGACTACATGAAAAGAGACCTAGAGCAGCTCTATGAGCATGTGGCCCAGGCCGGTATGACCCTGACCTTGAGTAGCATCTTACCCTCACCAAGAATGATGCCACAATATGAAGACAAGATGATCAATTTCAACAATTGGTTTAAGTATTGGTGTCATTCAAAGGGGATCCAATGCCTGTCAGCCTGGGATGACATGTTCGACAGGCCACAATGCTTCGCTAGGGACGGCTTGCCACCTGTCACCCCTGGGCTTTCGGATATTGGCAAAGGCTCTTGCTACCCCCATAGTGCCATTTTTAGGCAAGGCTGAAAAGACAAACCCACCTCCATAGGTATCACAAGGGATAAGAAACTAAGAGTAATGCTACTCAATGCCAGAAGTCTAAACCTCAAGATGCATGCACTAAAAACTCTCCTTAGCATGGAGAACATCGATATCTGTGCAGTAACAGAAACCTGGTTCAAGGCTCCCGAGAGCAGCCCAGCACTGCCAGGTTATACCTCATACCATGCTTTTCGGCCCCAAAACTTGGACCGAACCAGAAAAGGAGGGGGAGTATCAATATTCGTCAAAGATACCCACACCTCCAGGTTGGTGGCACAGCACGAAGCATCAGAGACTATCCATGTGCAACTAACAGTGGGTAAAACTGCCTTCCAGTTTATAGCCTGCTACAGACCACCCTCCCAAACCCAGGAACCCCACTCGGCCTTCCTGAGAACACTGGAAAATATGAAGGTCTCTCCAAACACCATTATATTGGGCGACTTCAACTACCCAAACATAGACTGGGAGCATTACTCTAGCTCCAACACCCTAGCTCAAAGGCTCCTAGAATTTATAAACTCAAATGCTATGGAACAACTTGTTACCACTCCCACAAGAGGGGAAAGCATACTGGACCTGATCACCAACATGGGGACTCTATGCTCCAGACCAGAAGTGTATCCCTCACTGGTAAGATCAGACCATAAACTAATCTCACTGGATATTCACATCTCGACCCCACCCCCTGCCCAGAAAACCACAGTGAAAAAGTTCTCTATAAAGCAAATTTCACACTCCTCAATACCGAGGTGGAATCCTTCAAAGCCCCCAGGCCTGTGGAAAATACGGCCCAGACTGCAGAATCCTTTATAAACGCATTCTATGAACACCTTCAGGAATGCATGGATCATGCAATCCCAAATTAAAACCAAGACCCAATCCTCCAAAGGCAGATGTCCTGTCTGGTGGACCCCAGCCATAAACAAACTATACAATAGAAGGAGGAAGCTACTACATGATGGAGCAAAATCCCAAAAAGGGAAGGCATCTCTGATCAGTGTTAGCACAAAACTACGGGCACTCGTAAAATCGTCTAAGGCCAGCTTCGAGAGAAAAATTGCACAGGACACTAAGGATTAATCACAAGGCTTTCTTTAGTTATGTTAGGAACCTGGGTTGGAATTCCCAGATATGCTCAGAATTAGTCCAAAATGACAAGAAATACACCGAACCCACAGACATTGCCAACATCCTAGCTGACAGGTTCAGCGCAAACTTCTCCCCACCAAAAGGGCAAATATCTATCCCAGCAGAGTGCTGCCCCCTGACATCTCAGATGCTCAGGTAAGAGCCGCCCTGTCCAAAGCAAAAAAACACAGCATCAATGGGACTAGACGGTGTCCCGGGCTGCGTCCTACATGAACTCCAAGAAGAGCTAAACCCAAACATAAAACTACTGTTCAATCTCAGCCTTACCACAGCATATGCACCCAAAGAGTGGCGTACAGCAACAGTGGTCCCTCTCCACAAAGGTGGTGCCTCAACGGATCCTGGAAACTATCGCCCCATAAGCCTGACTAGCTTGGTCTGCAAAGCTATGGAAAGGATCATCATGGACCACATAAAAAAAGATATTGGGGACCTACAGACACTGGATCCTACCCAGTTCGGCTTTAAGGGCAGATCCTGCCTCTTAAACCTGGTCGATTTCTTTGAAGCAGTCACCAAGGCCATTGACGAGGGGAAGGTGGTCCACACAGCCTACCTGGACCTCGCAAAAGCCTTCGATACAATACCCCACTCTGGCATTATAGATGAGCTCACCAGCTTAAATATAAACCTCTATGTCACTAGATGGGTTGCAAACTGGCTGAAGGACAGAACCCACATGGTTAGAATTGCTGGAGCCATGTCAGACACCAAACCAGTTACAAGTGGCGTCCCACAAGGCTCAGTTGTGGGACCTCTCCTGTTCGGTATATATTTCTCGGTGGTACAGGCCAACATGGAAGGACTGTAGCTGACCATGTTTGCAGATGACTGCAAACTGGGCGCTATAATAGACTCTCCAGCCAACACAAGCATCCTCCAAAAGGGCCTCATAGAAACAGACAACTGGTGCCGGAGCCATGGCCTCAA
>NC_056726.1:428932469-428954975 GCF_019279795.1 Protopterus annectens | reverse complement strand
CATTCACTTGTAATGTAGAAGTGCATTTACCGCAGCACAGTTTTTCTAATTAAACGGTAGAAAATAATGCTAGAACATAAATTGTGTAGTGTTGCTTTAGGCCTGAAAAGGCTGGTGACTGCATGTTTCAGTGTAAGTGAGATTTTAAATATTTTTTCTTTGACTATTTTTTTCTCATTAAAATTCAAGATACAGCTGCTTTGCCTTTGAAGCATGGTGCATTTGACCTAGCGTAATTCCGTGGCTGTTTCATGAGCATACAGCATATCATTTGGTATCCCTTTAGTGGCAAGAAAGAGCTGAAAAGTTGGTGATGGGGTGGGTCCAGCTTTCAAAGTGCTTATTATAAAGGAGTTTAAGATTGCCTGAAGAGTTACTTCTCATAAGTTATTCAAAGAGGGATGGTGCTGTTCCTTTGAAAGTCATCCTGCCATACAGTTAAGTTAGTCAAGTATGCCTTTTGTCAAACCCCCAGACTGTAGATGGGGCCCCCCCCCATATACAGTCTGGGGGTTTGACAACAGGCGGGTGTCTTCCTGTGAAAAATGCAGAGTGCTTTGTGTGTACCATTTGTAATACCAGTGCCTTGTTAATGTACAAATCTTTTTTTCCACAAACAAGAAAAAGCTACAGCCTTAATTTTGAGGGTCTCCTACTAAGCCATGGTAAGCTGCCGCAACATGATAGTGTTTTATATAGCAAATGAATGGTTCAAATCTTGATCAGCTTCAGTGTTTATCAGAAGTTTTGTTTTGTTTTTCACAAACATTTGGTATAATTCTATTTTTTTACAATTGGAATTCTACTATTGTTGGGGGTTGAGTTGAAGATACCAAGTTGCAAACCTTTATTGAAGACCAGGGTTTCAAAACAGTTGGCTTAGTTGTGCATTTCTGCAGTTTCCATCTGGAAATTACCCAAATTATCAACTCTTCTTTTGAGACGGAAGTTGTGCCATGAAACTTTATTATATACTTGACTATACACCACCACTGGTAGTGGGCTGTAAATTTAGTAACGATTGGATGAATTGCATGTTGGTTTTACACTTGGGCCTTAACAAAAAAAACTTATTTGTTCTATCCATGTCAACTACCTTGATGCACTTTTATTTCTTATACTTGCTCCTTGCCTCCTTGATTCACAGATTCAAGCAACTAAATGAAGAATGTAAAGTCCTGAAGCATTTAATAGGCAGAAAATACCACCTCCATAAAATGAGGTGTTATATTTTAAGTTGTTGTCTTTTATGTAAATTTAATATGCTGTTACTGCTGTTTGATCAGGACGTCCTGATCCCTCTAGGAAGCATTTATCAGATGAGATTCAAGTCAGGTTTATCTAGTCAGCATTTAGTTGTGGTTTCTGCTTCAGAACATGATTACCTTGAGTTTGAGCGGGGTGATACAGGGGTGTCGCTCGTACATGGGAGGTGTCTGAGGCTGTAACTCCCCACCCAAAGTATACGGTTTCTTTTATATGTGTGAGTGCTGTGACCCCATGTTCTGTATCTCTGTGGTTGTAAAGCTGGTTTAGTAGTTCTGTTAGCTGGCTGCCTGGGATAGGGCATTTGTTGACCCATCTGCAGACTGGAAACTAGAGAGATCCAGGGAAGTTATTCCGTTTCATTGCTGAGGATGTAAAGTCATTCCAATGTAGAAATGTACTACAACACGTGTCAACACAAATGTTTCAAAGTAAATTTCTACTTTTTCTTTTACAGCAAGCCTTTGGCCATGGGCTGCGGCGGTTTCACATTTCCTCTGCCATGTGCCAGCAAGCAAAGGTGGCCATGAGTCGGTATGAGCCCAATGATTATGTCAACTATGAAACACTTCAGAAGAAAATTAACATTGTCCGCACAAGGTATTAAACTACTGATTTGTTTGTGTATATTGTGTATTTTATTAATACAACTTGGGTATATAAATATATTTATTTATTTTTTTGTATTAATTCTGTATGTCAAGGTACATCGAGTCACCATATTTAGCATCAGAAAATGGCTTCTATTGAATGTCCTAAAACTAAATCCCCATGGTGTCTTTTTTTTGCAACTGTTCTCACTTGTCACTTCTAATGTCGTCTCCATACCTCTTTGCGTAATGATAAGCTGCTAATCCTGTAGCATAAGTCACCTCAGTCTTTATGGCTACATTTTATTCTTAAAGCTCAGCTAAGCATAATTCCATTTCCCATCCATGTTTTGACGTTGTAAACTGCTGCTTGAAGTAAATGTAGCATATTCTTGCATCTGTAAATATGTATATATTGGATTTTAGCATGTCCTTGCATCTAAATCTTTTGTTCATTTATTATGTGATCCTGTTCATCCTGGCTGTGCCTACAAATGGTCTGTTGGTATCGGTGCACTAATCAAATTATAAGAAAAAAAGTAATACTAAACTTTTTTTTTTGGCTGGGAGGGGGGCTCCTGTATCCTCCTATCACTGCTACTGTAAATGTGCCAACTTGGAGATCCCGCATCATTGAGGAAGAGGACAAATTATTTTACCCCTCTGCTGATCTTGTGGTAAGAAATGTACAGCAGTGCTGCTGCAAGTTTATCTGTGTAAGCGAGTAGAACACACACCACATAACTGTTGTGCATTTCACTGATCAAATAAATGATTCAGTAGCAACTTAGATGAAGTAGACACCTCCTCCATGTGAAGGTTTTGGATATGCATCTTTATGCGCTGGCCACCTGTGGGATATGAATATTGGTGGTCACTGTTGATGTGGTCCTCAACACCATGTACAAAATGGGGAGGAGGGAGTTTGTCAAGATGTAGTGTGTGTGCTATATAAATAAATTGTGCCAGGAATTAATTTGACTGTTATGAGTGTTTAGTTGACACAATTTGGTCAACTTTAACAGACTGTCAACCGGTGTGCGAGATCATTATATTACCACGAAATTAGAGTATAAAATTAGCGGGGGATGTAGAAGATATACAGGCAGGTGTCTCTGTGTAGGAAGCTGGTGCAAAGAATCATGATAAAGCCATGTAGGAGTTCCATGTTTGTGTTGGCAAAGAAGTTGAAATTGAGTTGCCTGAACTTGTCCCAAAGAGCCCTATTTGGTCAGCCTTCAGCTGTGTCTCATTCCTGTCCAGAGGAGATTGAATGTGGATTCATTTTCAAGCTTTAGTTGCACATAAATATAGCTAAGCAGTTGAAGGTTCCTTTTGCTTCTCTTTAGGAGTAGGTTACTGCCAGTTTTGTGTGCCTTACTTTCAGTCTTGTTTCATCCCTGCAAATATTAAAAGTGTATAGAAGTGGTAATAGCTCACTTGATGCTACAGGGGATCAAAACGTTGACACATACTAATGCTGTGCACAGTATTCGTGCTGAAGACATTTTTACCCTCAGTATATTTATTGATGTTAATCGTGTTACACTGCCGCAGTCATTACACTTGGGTTATCCTGCAGTCAGGCTGTTCCCCAGTCGGCCTGAGTTCCAAAGTCTTGGTCCGGCATCGGTTGCTGTTGCCTCCTCCCTGGCGTCCGTGCGACAGGGGTATATAAGATGCAGCTGATGCCATTTTCTTCATTCCTTCTTGCCGCGCGGTGCCCGAAGCAGAAGCAATTCACAAGTGCCGGTCGGCCGACTCCTGAGATTTTCATTCCGAATCCAGAACCGAAGTCTTCGACAAAGCTAAGTACCCCATTGGGGAAACTTTTTCTTGCCTCAGACCGATGTCAGTAAAAGTTAATAACTGTATTTCTTGTGGGAAGCAAATACCTCATAAGGATTTCCACTCCTATTGTATTCCATGCCTAGGCCCAGACCACGACGTCACTGGTTGTCTTTTTTGTGCTAGGTTTAACAAGCGCACTATTAAACGTCGGTTTGATTTTGCCTGACATTATTTTGGCAGAAAATTCAAATTACACCATGCAGTCGGAACTTCCGATGACCGGATTACATAAAAAGCGCAAAGACAAGGACAGGCATCAGAGGCCCAAAACTGATGAGGCATCTTCTAGGCCGGTCGCCGGTTCTCCGGTTTTCAGCGAGGCGCCTACGCAGCCCCTGATGACCGCTTCCACAGAACCACAGACCGCCTCCAACTCCCACGTGGAGCTGGCTGGGCCTTCGGATGCTCTGTTTTCAGCCTACCGAAACTAACCCTTCTGAGGGAACCGAAGTAGCTGAGCAATCCACAGCCTCAGAGGGTGTCGTCAGACCTACCCAGTTAACCATTAAACCCTCTGCTAAGTCTAAGGCCCCCTTAAAAGCAAAGAAACAGATACAGCATTGTCAAGGACAGGCTTCCATGCCTAAGAAACAAATGCTCAAAATGGCCGAAGACCTAATCACCCTGATCAGGGGGTCCCATCCCCCTCCTGATAAAAGGCCCAGACAGAGTATGAATCTTCCGACCAGGTGTCCATTTCTTCAGATTCATCCTCAGACCTAGGATATTCCTTACCCCCTTATGAGGATTCTGATGCTGAGGAATCAATTCCATCAGCCTCTCCACCTGAGGACTACTCCTTTGGGGAAACCTTACATACCATGAGGGAGCATTTCCATTGGGAAGGCCAGGATTACTCCGAATCCAAGTAAAGGCTCAGAGACTTCCTTTTATTGCCTCAACACAGACCCCTTGCTATTCTGCCAGTGTTGGATATTGTGGATGATCTGTACACTGAATCCAGCTTAAACCTTGACTCCTTACCTCCAGCCCCAGTTAAACATGATGGATATTAGAGTCCCTGAGTCTCACAAATTTCTGTATAAAAGCCCTGTTGCTGACCCTGAAACTATTTCTCAGGGACCCAAAGGGATTAAGGCCTCATCAGCAAAAAAACCCAGTTCCCTCTGACAGAGATCCCAGAGCATTAGACAGATGGGGAAAGAAAGTATATACGTCTGCAACTTTAGCAATGAGAGCCTTAAATTGCCAGTTTCACATGGTAAAATATCAGCAGTTTTTGATGTCTCAGTTGAAACAAAAGATGCTTCCAGATTCAGATCCTCCTAATTTTAAAGAAATGCAGGATTTATTGCATGCAGCTGAACAAGTGGGAAAACATACTTTGCAATGTGGGTTTGATTCCTTGGAGGCCTCCTGTAGAGCAGCAGTTACAGGCTCTGTCATTAGAAGGCATGCTTGGTTAAAAAACATATGTTACCAGATCATGTTAAGGCAAAATTATTGGATGCACCTTTGCAGCGGGATGTGTTTGGAGTTAAGGCAGAGGGGAGGTATTAAAGAAGATAGAGGATAAGGCAAAATCTATGCAAACAGTGAAGGATTTCTTACTGGTTCAGCCTCCTCGTTTTAGCAGAAATTGGCCAACAAAGAATTGGTCCTTTCCATTCACAGACAGACCTCAGAGGCAGATACAGACGTCCAAGAGGTAGAGGTCAAGCACAAGGTCTTTACAGGCCTCGACAGTGGGGTACACCAGGCCAGAAAGAAGGGGAAGACGAGCCACAACCTTATAAAAGCAGCCTCAATGTCTTCCCCCTACAGCTGCCAAACGGCTCTCTCTTGGCAGCCCCCTTAGGAGGAAAACTGGCACTTTTCTATCACAATTGGCATTGCATCACCAAAGACAAATGGGTTCTCAACATTGTATCTCAAGGTTACAGCTTCCACATTCACACTTTGCCAAGGTTAAAAAGAATGTGAAATCTGCCACCAAATAAATGGGCAGAGGCTCAAAAACAAATTACAGCACTCATGGACATGAGAGCTATTCAAAAGGTACCACCACAGGAGCAAGGACAAGGATTTTATTCAAGACTCTTTCTGTTTCCCAGAAAGGACAAAGCCTGGAGACCCATTCTGGATCTTTCTTCTCTAAACACTTACCTGGATGTTCCGAAATTCAAAATGTTGACACTACAGCAGCTTCTTCCCATGCTGGGCAAGAAAGCTTGGCTCGTGACTTTGGACCTCAAGGAGGCATACCTGCATGTCCCTATCAGACAAAACTGCAGAAGATACCTCCGATTTCTAGCTGGTTCAATGCACTATCAATTCTCTGCACTGCCCTTTGGCTTATCCACTGCGCCCAGGGTCTTCACAAAGTGCCTGGCACCAGTAATTGCATTTTGCAGGCAAAAAGGAATTCAAATTTATCCATACCTGGACGACTGCCTGGTTCAAGCTGCGAGCAAGGACATTCTTCTAAAGCATTTGGCGTTCGTAAAAAAGTTAAGTTGCCTGGGGTACACAGTAAACGAAAAGAAATCAAAACTAGTGCCCTTACAACAGATAATATTCCTGGGTGCCAGCTTGAACACAACAGCCCAGATGGCTCATCTCACGCCAGACAAGCAAGGACAACTGACTCAATACTTTCAATTGATGGCAACAAAGACCCAACTCCCTGCAAGAAAAATTCTGCAGGTCTTGGGCTACATGGCATCTTGCATACTACTAATTCCATATGCCAGACTGCATATGAGGAAACTACAATGGTACCTAAAGAGTGTATGGTTTCAACACTGTCAAAGTTTGGAAACCGTTATACCACTAATTCCTTGCCTTCAACAAGGGTTTCGATGGTGGGCTCAAGCTTGTCACCTCAACAAGGGACAGCCTTTTACTCAACCCACAGCCGGGCAAACACTGACAACAGATGCATCGGATTACGCCTGGGGAGCACACATGGCAGGAAAATGTATTCAGGGCGAGTGGCCCACAGAGCAAAGGCATCTTCACATCAATCAAAAAGAGATGCTAGCTGTACAAAATGCACTTATAGCTTTCAAGGACCTGCTACATCCAGGACAACTACTACTAAAGACAGAGACAACACTACAGTTATGTGGTACATAAACAAGCAAGGGGGCACACACTCTTACCCTTTCTGCAGACAAGCCATGACCTTGTGGAACACCGCTCTAGACTACCAAGTTCATCTGTAAGCACAATTCCTGCCAGGAGAGAAAAGCACACTGGCAGACGACCTAAGCAGAAACATCATGGATCCTCACGAAAATTGAATCCACAAATATTCAGAATGATAACACAAAAATGGTGGAGCCCGGACATAGATCTGTTTGCATCCCCAATGAACTGCCACCTACAGAAATTCTGCACAAGGAGTTACCATCCACAAGCCTGGAAAGTGGATGCCCTCTCATTCAGCTGGAAAAACCTGCAAGTATACGCTTTCCCTCCTTTACCTCTTCTTCCAAAGGTACTCATAAAAGTCAGGCAATAAGAGCCAAAGATGATCCTGATTGCACCAGACTGGCCACGCCAGCACTGGTTCCCAATCTTAAAGAACTTAGCGCAAGAACCACCCTGGATTTTGCCTCAAATCACACATTTGCTGACACAGCACAACAATCAGATGCTTCACAGCCAGCTAAAGACCTTAAACCTAGCTGCATGGAAAATTCCTTGGTCATTAAGCAATGCCTCTCTCCACAGCTGTTATGGATGTCATTCTGGAGGCCAGAAGGCCTAGCACCAGGAAAGCCTACTCGGATAAATGGAAGAGATTCTGTGCCTGGAACCAGGCACACAGCCATGACCCTCTTGTCCCAAACATTCCTCAGATACTTCAATATTTAACTGAGATGCTGGACAAGAGCCTCTCCTTTTCATCCATCAAGATCCACGCCGCCACCATTTCTGCTCATTACAACACGGATTCACCAATTTTTTTCTAATACTTTGCTCAAACAGTACCTCAGAGGGGCTAAAAACATAAGACCGCCCCGTAGAACACCTACCCCAACTTGGGACCTCAGCTTTGTTTTGGAAAAATTAACTTTACCTCCTTTTGAGCCAGCTATCACAGCAGAATTAAAATACATCTCTTGGAAAACTGCTCTGCTACTGGCAATAACATCAGCATGAAGAGTTTCAGAATTACAGGCACAAATGGCAGTGGAACCTTTCCTCATTTTCCACCAGGACAGGGTGTCTTTAAGAACTAACCCTACATTTATGCCAAAGGTGGTATCAAGTGTGGCTCTAAAACTATTCACTTGCCAACTTTCTATCCAAAACCACAGAACAAAGGGGAGAGACTACTACGTTCTTTGGACATTCACAGGCAGTTACGTTTCTACTTGGACAAAACCAAAGCTTTCAGAAAATCTGAGCAATTATTGGTAGCATATGCTGCAGGAGCACAGGGAAAAGCCATTTCAAAACAGACTACCTCAAAATGGATAGGACATTGTATACGTTTCTTCTATACTCACCATGGGGAAACCTATACCTAGCAGCATTAGATCTCACTCCACCAGGGCAACAGCCACTTCAACTGCCTACCTCAGAGGAATACCTACCAAGGATATTTTGGAAGTAGCAACATTCTGTGCATACCTTCACCAAGCATTACCATTTGCCTTTATACTCCAAATACAGAGCTGGCTTCGCCACTGCTGTGCTGCAGGGCCTTTATAGCCACCCCTAATGCCTTATAGAACCAGCCTCCCTACCTCAGCTTTGGGATTCCACCCAAGTGTAATGACTGCAGCAGTGTAACACGATGAACATAGTACAGTTTTGTACCTACCATAAATGTAGATGTTCGAGTGTAAACACTGCTGCAGTCCAGGTTACCCTCCCTCCTTCCCCTCTTACTTGCTGGTACGTACCTATGCCTTCTACCCTTTACTACCTATGGGGAGTATTTGCCGGTAACTGAAAGTTGTTGTTTGCTTTTCTTATGTATGTTTTATTAGCAATTTGAATTGCCTACCTATTTGGTGGCAGCTGACATCTGGGGCAAGAAAAACTGAAAAAAATGGCATCGGCTGCAGGCATCATACCCCTGTCGCACTGACGTCAGGGAGGAGTCGACAGCAACCGACGCTGGACCAAGACTTGGGAACCGCCTGACAGCAGGATAACCCAAGTCGGCCTGAGTTCCAAAGTGTAATTGACTGTAGCAGTGTTTACACTCGAACATCTACATTTATGGTAGGTACAAAACTGTACTTTATTGCTACTTTGATGTTAAAAGCTGTATTGTAAGTATTGTTTTTTAACAAGTGTAATGTGAATATTTTGTACGGGCAACTGTAAAGCAGAAAGTTACCATTATACACTGCAAACCCACTGTTTTCATGCTTTCAGAATATTTTGTAAATCTGCAGTTGTCTGTCCACATTTTAAGTATTTGTTATAAGTCTGTATCTTGCTCTCATTTTCTAACGAATGTGATGTCTCCCTGAATATTTAATGCACTAAGCTGTTGCTCTTGTTTGCCTGGGTCATGGTTTAAGAGGGACTGGTGACCAGCCCTTCTACATGTTTAGCGAATGGCAATGTAGTGTTCCCTTACCTACATGTTTAGCCCCAGAAACACTTCATGTCAGGAAAAGGAAAATGTTGCTTCACACATTTAATCTTTCTTAAAGGTTATGGGTTGAAAGGTCCCAGCTTCCACCATTTTGGGTGTAATTTATAGGCTGTTTCTTGAATACCAAGATCTGTTGGGTATTTTTGCCCTTGAAAGGCTTCCAGAATATTCAGAAGCACTTGATGATCTGCCATTGGAACCAGTTCTCACAGCCAGTATATGCTTCATAGCTTCAGGATTGACCGCATTTGTTATGTTGCATGCCAGATATTTTTGCAGAGGTGTGCAGTGGTGTCAGAAGGAGCATCCTTTGGAAGCATTAATAGTTTCATAGTTTAGTACTAGGCTATCTGCCCTGAGGCATTTGCAAGCCTAGCCCTAGAGATGTGGCTTTTGGCATCCCATGTAGTGGTACTAAGGTGTATAGAATAAATTTAGAATACTGTGCCTTTGTCTAGTAGTGACACATTGAAGACCCCCTTACTTATTAAAATTAGTTTACTGTGCCTCTGTTAAGTAGCGATACAGGGGTGACCCCAGAGGTAAACCTACGATCTCCTATCCACTCGTCAAGATTTCTCTTGAAGAGAGTCAGTGAGGGGCTCTGCCTAACATGGACTGGGATTTTGTTCCAGAGTATGGGAAGCCTTTGAGTTATGACTGTCCCACCAGCATGTTCTATTCATGTTTGTACTGAGGCTTAAATCTTTGGCTCTCGTGGTTCTTATGGATTTTGATTTTTTGAGGTGGAGCATGTCCATCAATTCCTGGTTGGACATGGCCTTGCACGTCAGCCACAGATCACCTCTGAGCAGGCGGTATGCTACTGAATAGAGCTGGAGTTTCTTTAGCCTGGCAGCATATGACATATGTTGGAGACCGTTGATCCTCTTGGTGAGGTACTTCTGGGGTCTCTCCAGCTGTTGTAAGTGCCGGGTGAGGTACATACCAAATGGGGCATTGTAGTCAATCATGGGCCTGATAAGGGAGGAGTACAGAGGCACGATGACCTCCTTTGATCTGGATGTGAACCCCTTCACGATAAGGTGGGCAAGGTAGAAAGTCTTTCTAACCACTTTCGACTCAATAATCCACGAGATCATCATCCTTGCAGTCTCGTTTGTGTATTTTATGTGGTTTTTCAGCGTTGTTTGGATTATTAAATCGTGAGTTCTATTATACTTTCTCGTGGATTATTGAGTCGAATATACGCTTATTGGTGGAACCGAAGGTTTGTTTCTGGTACTATTTCCATTTATTTTTCTTTCTAACCACTTTGGCAACGTGGGTGTCAAATGAGAGGTCACTATCAACTTGGGTCCCCAGGTCTCTGATTACTTTTTCGGTATTCAGTGGGTTACTGTCTATGTGATAATTTGTGGGTATTTTGTTTTTCCCAAAGGGGATGACTATACATTTCTTGGCATTCAGTTTAAGGCCGTGATTCCGGCACCAGTTGTCCGTTTCGATGAGGCCTTTCTGTAGGATGTATGTGTCAGCTGGTGTATCGACTATGACGCCTAGTTTGCAGTCGTCTGAACTTTTTGTCAGCCACAACCCTCCCATGTTTGCTTTCACATCTGAGAAGTAAATGCTGAACAAGAGGGGTCCCAGGACAGAGCCCTGTGGGACACCACTTGTGACTGGCTTTGAGTCTGATATGGCTCCTGCAATCTTGACTTTATGGGTTCTGTTCTTTAGCCAGTTTGCAACCCATCTTGTGACATATGGATTTACTTTTAAGCTGTTCTATGATCCCCGAGTGGGGTATTGTGTCGAAGGCTTTAGCCAAGTCCAGGTAGGCTGTATGGACTGTCTTGCCCTCATCACAATGGCTCTAGTGACTGTTTCGAAAAAGTCAACCAGGTTCAAAAGGCAGGATCTGCCTTTTACAAAGCTGAACTGGGTGGGATCAAGTGTCTGTAGGTCCCCGATGTCGTTGTTTGAGTTCCATAATAATTTTTTCCATAGCTTTGCAAACCAGGCTGGTCAAGCTTATGGGGCGGTAGTTCCCAGGGTCTGTAGTGGAGCCTCCCTTGTGGAGTGGGACCACTGTTGCTGTACGCCAGTGTTCAGGTACATATCCTGTAGTAAGGCTAAGGTTAAATAACATTTTTATATGCGGGTTTAGCTCTTCTTGGAGTTCATGTATCATGCAGCCGGGGATACCATCAGGTCCCATAGATGCTGTGTTTTTTGCTTTGTTGAGGGCGGTTCTCAGCTGGACATCAGAGATGACAGGGAGGTTACATTCAGCTGGGATGAGTATTTCTTCTTTGGGAGGTGAGAAATTTGCACTGAACCTGTCTGCCAGAATGTTGGCAATATCTGAGGGTTTGGTAAATTTTTTGTCGTGTACTAACTCTGAGCATATCGGAGTGTTTCCGCCCAGGTTTGTAACTTAACTGAAGAATGCCTTGTGGTTATCTGGGCGATTTTTCTCTCAAAGTTGGCCTTGGATATTTTTATGAGAGAACGTAGCTTTCTACTAGTGCTGATCAGAGATGCCTTCCCTTTATGGGATTTTGCTCTGTCTTGCAGTAGCTTCATTCTTTTGTTATACAACTTGTTTATGGCTGGAGTCCACCAGACAGGACACTTTCCTTTGGTGGAGAGGGTCTTGGTTTTATTTGGGATTGCACGATCCATGCATTCTTGGAGATGTCCGTAGAAAGCATTTGTGTAGGATTCAGCATTGTGGGATGTGGTTTCCATTGGCCCTGAGGGCTTAAATACCACCATCTCAGTCTTGAGAAGTGTAAAGTCTGCTTTTGAGAAGTTTCTCACTGTAGTCTTTTGTGCTAGGGGTGGTGGTGGTAAATGTATATCCAGGGTGATTAGTTTGTGGTCAGATCTCACCAGTGAGGGCAATACTTCCGGTGTGGAGCATTTTGTCCCCATGTTTGTGATGATCAGGTCTAGTATATTATCTCCCCTTGTGGGAGAGGTGACTAGCTGTTCCATTGCATTTGAGTTTATGAATTCCAGGAACCTTTGGGCTAGGGTGTTAGGGCTAGAATAGTGCACCCAATCTATATTAGGGTAGTTGAAGTCTCCCAATATGATGGTATTTGGTGAGACATTCATATTTTCCAATGTCTTCCGGAAGGCTGAGTTGGGTTCTTGAGATTGGGAGGGTGGTCTGTAACATGCAACCAGTTGTATAGCAGTTTTGCCTACGGTTAGCTGCACCTGGATGGCCTCCGATGCTTCATGAGTTGCCACTAACCTAGAGGTGTGGGTATCCTTGATGAATATGGACACTCCCCCTCCCTTTGTGGTTTGGCCTGGGTTTTGGGGCCGAAAAGCGTGATACGAGGTAAAGCCTGGTAGTGCTGGGGTGGTCTCAGGAGCCTTGAACCAGGTCTCTGTTACAGCGCAGACATCAATGTTCTCCATACTGAGGAGTGCTTCAAGAGCCTGCATCTTGAGATTTAGACTTCTGGCGTTGAGCAGCATTACCCTTTGTTTTCTAAGGAGGTGGGTTCGTCTTTTGAGCCTTGCCTAAAAAAGGCACTATGGGGGTGGCAAGAGCCTTAGCCAATATCCGGAAGCCCAGTGGTGACGGGTGCAAGCCGTCCCTTGCGAAGCAGCGTGGCTTGTCCAGCATGTCATCCCAAGCAGACAGACATTGGATCCCCCTAGAATGACACCAGTAATTGAGCCAATTATTAAAGCTGATCATCTTGTCTTTGTATTGTGGCATCATTCTTGTTGAGGGCAGGATGCTGCTCATGGTCATACCAGCCTGGGCTACATAATCAGAGAGCTCCTCTGTCTCTTTTCATAGTCCAAGGAGGTACGTCTCGGGTCATTCACGCCGGCATGGACAATGACTGAGTCATATTTTTACGTGCTTTGAGTGACCTGAGTGCATGAGTTATATGGCGGATCCTAGCCCCTGATAGGCAGCTTACCGTTACCCTCTCCTTGCTCAGCCTGGTAAGTGGGATGTCAGTGTGTCTGACTATAGAATCACCTATCACTAGTGTATCAGGCATAATGTTTGGCCTTAAGGGCTGTGATTTATTGACACACCGATTTATTGAAGTATGTGTTGCATGTGTTATGTTTTGATGTGGTGGATTTTTTGGTGTCTGCTTTGGGAGCCTCTGTTGTTTTGGTAAGTTTTTTAATAGAGCCTCCAAGTATGTTTTTGTGTTATGTGCTTGATTTGCAGTTGGGGTAGGTCTATGTGTGACTGGGTTTGTTGTGTGTGTGGTTACCTTCTCCTCCTGTCTGGTCTTGCCAGTCCTGAGTTGAGAGAGTTCAGCCTCCAGTTTGGCTATATAGTTGCATCTCTCACATGTTGTTGGGAGGAGGAGAGGGGCTGTCTGTGTAAGAGACAATTATAGCATTGTCTCAAGATTCCCAGATTAACCAGCTGAGCAGAAGAAGATGCTAGCAAATCTACCGCTCGATATGCTAGAATATTATAAGAGAGTGCTGTGCCTTTTAGGGAAGTGGTTGGGGTGATAGGTGGATGTAGTGCTACTTGAGTTTGAGAGTGCTTGCTTAGAAGAGTAGCTTAGAGAACAAGTGCTATGCTTATAATATAACGAGTAGACTGGTTATTCTAAGAGTAGAGCTTTCTAAGGGAAAATTTGAAGAGCAGACTTGGCAGAGCCAGGAAAAGTTTAACCGGCTATGCGCACAATCCACCAAAGCCGCGCTATTGCGGATTTTAAACAGGGAACTTCAAAAGAGCTAGAAATGGTCCAAAACAACCAATTACTACAGCTCTTGTGCTGAGGTCACTTCCTTCAGGGACAGATAGGCTGCTCAAGGCTCCCCACTCCCACTGGTGAGCAAAGAAACTTCCTTCTTATCCAAGTAAGGTAATGGACAACACAGGAACTACACCACAGCCCAGAATACAGCAAAGCCTGTAAACTGGTCTAAACTAGTCGAGGAGAGGCGGGAAAACAAGGATTATTTGTTTTTGTTTTTAGATAGAAAACACCCAGAAATACAGAAGGCAAGGCAGCAATAAATCAGTTACACAGGCTAGCACACTTTAGTGGGCAACCTCAATAGTTAAATTAAACAAACAACAGATTTCAATAATAAGAATAGAACTGTGAGACATGGCATGATGGTTTGTTTCAGCCTGTGTTTGTCCAGAGCCTCAAATGATCAGTCTTGAGTTTGATATCAGCCCTACAATTGGGAGTTTCTGTGAGGGATGAATGGCCCAAACCATGTCGTCTGACCAGGAGTGTTGCTTGTATATTATTGTCTTAGATACTTAATGGTGTTTTTCTTCCCTGTATCCTTTTCAGAAAATATTACTTCACAGTTTTGGTAATGTGGCAGTTTGGTATATCACAAAGCAAAGTGAGACTCATTCCTAGCTTGCTATGTGTGGGAGTGAGGCTACGAGAATGTTTTCTTCCTATTAGCAGTGTGCATTCCCTGGGAAGCCAGTTGTCAGAAACACCTGGCCATTTTCTTTGTGCCTTTTGAGTAATCATCCAGCCCTTCCAGGGGTAGGAGGATTCTGAGGACAAGTGATTATTTGTTAATCTATTTGCCTCTCAGACCAAGTTCCTACTTAGCAAAGATGCATTTTCCTGATTTTTGCCACTGTGTGGCAAGACTTTAGTTGTTGTGATAAGATCCTGGCTTTGGGAGTCTTCTTTCTGCTTTCCCAGAGCTTCTCTGACAATGAAATTCTTCCAGAGGGTGTGGCTTTTCAAGACAAAAGTCTTTACAGTAGTCCCATTCTGTCCCATACAGACTTGATTTCCTATTCTCCAGTCCTTTCTCATGGGCAGTCTATCACCACAACAGAGTTTTCTGCCAGAGACTTTTCCTTGTTTGTTCTACAGCTGGAGTGCTGTGATGTCATATGTGAAAGTTAAAAGTGCTTGCATTCATAGTAAAGAGCTCTGATTGTGTGAACCATTTCCCTGTCTCCCTCCTGCCTTGTGCATCTGCTTTTTTTTTCCTTCATGCAGCAACTTTTGCTTTGTATAGAACCTGGAGAGTAGAGAGAAGTGCATTATGGGACAGAAGTGGAGTCAGCAACTTGGGAAAGTTCCATGTGCCAAATTGTCATGATGTGTAACATGTATGTTGTACAGCAAGAATTCTCCTCCCAGGTCAGACATTTTGAAATATTTCGTCTTCTGTCTTGCAGATGGTATTTCTCAGAGATTATGATTTTTTTTTTCTTCTCAAAACTTCATCAGTTTTCAAAACTGTGGTAATTGACAGCACACACATAAATGGTATAAATGTTGCAAGGTAAGTATAGCATTGAGAACCCTCACAGCTGTTTACAAATGTGACTCTTGGAAGAAAGGAATATAAAAGGTAATTCTGGAATCAATGCTACAAAGTGCTAACACTATTTTTATACAGTTAGTACATTCACCGGTTTTCCATTTTCTGACTCCAGAAACAAAAATTACAAACGTAGTTCAGATAAAATGTGAGAAGAATTTTCATGCAAGTCTTTTGACGTAAACTGTTTAAATTTTGAGAAAGCCTTTAGATCGACTTTTGTCTTGTGAAATAGAAATGATTCTATTTTTGCAGTGTTATACCCTAAGCTACATCTGCTAGTTAACTTTTAAAGAAGTTTATATCCGTTGAGTAAAACCTTAACAGTTCCAGTAATGCAAATCTACCTTTAATTCCAGTGCCAGTAGAAAACCGGATAGGACCACCACAAAATGAAACATAAAACGAAGTGTATATATAATATGTGATTTGAAAGGTTTAGTGAAATCTGAAGAAGCATGCCTTGGTAGCATGTGAAAGCGCTTATTCATCTGCAATAAACTTCGTTTTATGTTTCATTTTGTGGTGGTCCTATCCTGTTTTCTACTGATACTTGGTTTTCTTCTTCTGGAGTTGGACCTTTGGACGGCAGCAGAACCTCTGTACGCAATATATGCTTCATTTAATTCCAGTGCAGTAAATTTGGCAATGGTATAATCCACTTCAGATATATATTGTGCCAAAACAGCAAGGGCAAGATCAAAGTCTAGAAAGTAATGGAATTAAAGCCATTTTAGAAGAAAAAACAACTAAATTTAATTAAATAAGGCACAAGTAATGAAAAAGTGAAGTTATTTTGATCTTCCCCATTTCAGGGAAGCAGGGTAAGGAAAATGACAGAAGGTGCTTACAAGTAATCCCCATGCTGCAATCTTGTCAATTTTGAGAAGGAGGGTATTCTGACGGTGTGGTGAGTTTGAGTAGTGACTTTGATGCAGAAAGAGCCTGGAAGGGGGGAGGATATAATGTGAACATCCACAACTTGCATCTCGGGGGGGGGGGGGTGTATAGTGATTATTGGCCAGTTCACCTTCCGCTGTGAGAAAGTTGAGGCTGGTAGGATTGAAAACAGGAGCTGCTGCAGTGAAGAACAGTATCTTTAGGTACCCAAGCTGGTTAATGCATGCATGTGTGGGGCAGATGGTCACAGGTGGTCCATGTGATTATGCTGTGATAAGTGATAATACCAGTTGTATGTGCGGGGTACTACTGGGGAAAAAAAACATGTCTATGTAGATTGCATTTTAGAACCCATGGATGAGCTCTGGGACATCTGTGGCAGGGAACAAAGGAGTCTTTTAGTTGGACAGGCTGCAAAAGAGGGATCAGTGATCATTCTGTCCCTCTCCCATAGAATCTTGGGTCAGCTGGTCAGACTAGCCATGGTGCAGAGTAGGAAACCTTGGAGTGGGCCTGGTTGTTGTGGAAGCTAATTGTCTAGATGACAGGGACATGCAGCCATCATGGCTTCCTGGATGATGTCGTCTTGTACTGACTGTATTCCTTGAACTGGGGCATGAATGGGCAGAGCCTGATAGGAAAGGGCTTGGTTAGCAGAGTGGAAGGGAACAAGTACATAAAAGAAAACAAGGAATATGAAGAAATGTTGCCAGTGAGTGGAAGTGTGTTCCATATTGATGCTTGCCTTAAGAAAAATGTCATCATGTTGAATCTGTGAGCTAGCATGGTTACTGCACAAGGCAAAAACTGGAGGAAAAAGATTTGAGAAACAGGGCAATAAGGCTGCTCATAAGAAAGAAGTCAAGGTCATTTTGATTTTAAAATTGGGAATTTTTTCCCGTGGATGTTCAGATTTTAATAGCAAGACTATTTCTAGGCCTCTGGTGTTATATTTTCATTGTCAGATTTTGTGCAGTCCTCTGGAGTTAGTACATTTCATAGAAGGATGCACTGAATTGCCTTTCTCATTTCTCTTTTTCATACTTGAGCAAAGCTGATGTCAACATTTACTTGTAGCAGTCTCTTTGGCCGTTTTTGCTTAGTTCTGCCTATTTCATTCTCTGATACAACTAGTTCTCAAAAGCATATGCTTAAGTGTGGCCCAAGCTCCAAGGATCCTCCTTGATAATCAGTCTGATTGGATGTCCTTCAAGGATGCATCTGCAGTCCTTACAAATGGGTTGTCCTGTCGTCAGGCAGCCCTTCGGTCGGCCGGATTCCAAAGTCTGGGTCTGGCTTCGGCTGGTGTCGCACTTCACCCGACGTCATAGCTGCAGTTCTTCGGGTATAAAGGCATCAGCCGACGCCATTTTCCTCAGTCTTTCTTGCCGCGTGGCGCCCGAAGCAGAAGCTGTTCGCAAGTGCCAGTCGGTCAGATCCAGAGATTACTACTACCGAATACTACTTCGAAGACTTCTAAAGCTAAGTACCCCGTTGGGGACTCTTTCTTGCCTCAGCCGATGTCAGAAAAAGTGAATAACTGTTTAACTTGTGGGAAACAAATACCTCATAAAGATTTCCACTCTTACTGCTTACCTTGTTTAGGCCCAGACCACGACGTAGCAGCTTGTCTAGCCTGTGCTTCTTTTAACCGACGGACGCTTAGACGTCGGTCGGAGTTTGCTGAGCAGTTTTTCGGCTCTGATTTTGCCTATATTATGCCGTCGGATCCTCCGACTACACAAATTACCAAAAAACGCAAAGAAAAGGACCGACACTCGCGGTCCGCGGTTTCGGCCGAAACCGCGGTTAAGCAAACCGCGAGTGTCTCTGTTTCGGCCGAAACCGAGCAAGCGGTTCTTTCTTCAGCCGAAACCATGCCTTCTACCGAGGCCTCTTCTAACCTGGTAGAATCGGCTTCTGAAATCCAACCTGCTGTTGTGGTTTCTCAGGAATTATCGGACACTGTTCCCTTGGATATATCTACCCCTGCACGTGGAGCTGCTAGGCCTCCTGCAGCCATGTCTGTTAAGGCCTTTGCCAGGGCTAAAGCAGCTAAAGCAACTAAGACTGTGCCTGTTAAGCCCCCCCTCTCACAGGCCCAGCTCCAGTTCCCAAATGCTTTCTCTGGCAGAGGATCTCATTTCTTTAATAAGGGGATCCCAGCCTCATCCAGACAGGGCTTCTCATCCACCTCCAGAGAAGAGACCTAGAGCAGAGCCCCCTGAGCCAGTATCCACGGATGATTCCTCTGATGAATCAGACAATACAGACCCTCCAGAGGCTCCTTATTCTCCTTACGAAGACTGATGCTGAAGAGTCGATTCCTTCTGCCTCTCCACCTGAGGAATTTTCCTTTGGGGAAACATTACATGCCATGAGGGAACAATTTCAGTGGCAGGGCCAAGATTTCTCAGACTCCAGGTAAAGGCTTAGGACCTTTTTGCATTTACCACAACATAGGCCTTTAGCTATACCTCCAGTTCTTTCTGTTGTAGATGATGCATTTAATGATGCTTGTACTGCTCCTGATTCTTTACCTCCATCCCCTGCTAAGCCCGATAGGTTCTACAGGGTCCCGGACACACATCACCGTTTATACAAGGCTCCTTTTGCAGATCCCGAGACTATCTCCCAGGGGCCTAAGGCAGTAGCATCTACCTCTGCTAAAAATCCCCTCCCCTCTGAAAGGGAATCCAGGTCCTTAGAGAGATGGGGTAAAAAAGTATACACCTCTGCTACTCTGTCAGCTAGGGCCTTAAACTGTCAATTTCATATGATCCAATATCAGGAGTTTATGCTTGATCAGTTAACTAAGAAACTGTCCTCTGATGAATCTTTAGATAAGAAATATGTTCTGGAAATGGTGCATAACATTCAGCAAGTTAGTAACCATTCTTTAAAATACGGCTATGATGCACTGGAGGCTTCCTTTAGATCAGCCATGACTGGCACAGTTATCAGAAGGCATGCATGGTTGAAAGAACAGACCTTGCCGGACCATGTCAAATCAAAACTATTAGATGCTCCCATGGACAAGGTCAATTTATTTGGTTCTCCTGCACAACAGGTACTGAAGAAAATGGAAGAGAAGGCAAAATCTGTACAAACAGTGAAAGACTTCTTACAGGTCCAACCTCCAAGGTTTAGCAGGAACTGGCCCTCCAAAATTGGTCCTTTCCAGACTCCTCTAAAGCACAGAGAGGCAGGAATAGGCGTTCAAGAGGCAGAAATCAATCCAGGGGTGCCTACAGGGGACGCCAGTGGCAGGGCAACAACCAGCGAGGCACAGACACAGCCACTACCACTGCAACAGGACAATCACAGTGACTTGGCTCTGGCACCGCCTACCAGGGAACAGCTAGCAGCACCCTTAGGCGGAAAGCTAGCCTTATTTTCAAAGAACTGGCATTACATCACAAGGGACAAGTGGATTTTGCAAACTATAGACCAAGGTTACAGGTTTCATTTCCATACTCTACCAGGAAAAAAGGAATGCCAAACCTACCACCAAATCAAAAGATAGAAGCTCTAAAACAAATAGCTCAATTAGTAAGAATGAGAGCTGTGGAAAAGGTACCATCTATGGAACAAGGAAAGGATTTTACTCCAGACTCTTCCTGGTACCCAGAAAAGAGAAAATGGAGGCCTATTCTCGACTTGTCCGCTTTAAACACATTCCTCATTGTTCCAAAATTCAAAATGCTGACTCTACAGCAGCTTCTTCCCATGCTGGGCAAGGAGTCTTGGCTGGTAACTCTAGATCTCAAGGAGGCATACCTGCACGTCCCCATACGACCAAATTGCAGAAGATACCTCAGATTTCTTGCAGGATCAGAGCATTATCAATTCTCAGCATTGCCCTTTGGCTTATCTACTGCCCAGAGTGTTCACGAAATGCCTGGCATCAGTAATCGCTCATTGCAGACTTCAGGAAATCCAAATTTATCCCTACCTGGACGACTGCCTGATACAAGCGGACAACAAAAACAAGCTAACAGAAGACTTACAAAGAGTCATTTACTTGCTGCAAGCCCTGGGATATACAGTCAGTATAAAAAAGTCAAGGCTGATACCATCCCAAAGAATAACCTTTTTAGGTGCAGAGCTGGACACATCAAAGCAGATGGCATTCCTAACTGTAGAAAAACAAGAACAACTTCCTCTCTACTTCTTGGCATTAACAAAGCAGAACCGTCTAACAGCAAGAAAAGTACTGCAAGCCCTGGGCTTCATGGCATCCTGCATAATTCTGGTCCCTCATGCCAGACTGCATATGAGAAAGGTACAGTGGTACCTGAAGAATTTATGGTCTCAACACAAACACAGTCTAGAAACCAAAATTCCACTAATACCATGCCTGAAGCAAGAGTTCCTATGGTGGGCTCAGGCCTGTCAATCGAACACAATTTTGCCCTTCTACAGCATTCAACCAAGCCAAACCATCACAACGGATGCCTCAGACCTCGGTTGGGGGGCCCACATGCTGGACAAGTGCATACAAGGCTTATCGACTCAAGATCAGCTGCACCTGCACATAAATCTAAAGGAAATGCTGGCAGTAAAACTGGCAATCCAGACATTCAGACCATTCCTCCAAGAAGGACAGTTGATGATAAGGACAGACAACACCACAGTTATGTGGTACATCAACAAACAGGGAGGCACACATTCATACCCTCTATGCCGGATGGCACTGGACCTATGGAATGTGGCTCTGAGCTAAAACATTCAGTTGCAAGCAATTTTTGTACCGTGAAAAGAAAACATTCTAGCAGACATATTAAGCAGAACTACCACGGATGCCCACGAATGGATGCTGCACCCGGACATCTTCAAAGCCATCACAAGAAAATGGGGACTACCACAAATAGACTTATTTGCATCCCCACTCAATCACCAGCTAAAGAAATTCTGCACAAGGACGTACCACCCACTTGCTTGGAAGGTGGACTCCCTATCTTTCAGTTGGAAAAACCAGACAGCATATGCATTCCCACCACTTCCTTTGATGCACAAGGTGCTTTTGAAGATCAAAGAGGAACGTCCAAGGATCATTCTAATAGCTCCAGACTGGCCAAGACAACATTGGTACCCATTACTGAGGAGCATGTCTCGGGAACAAAGGTGGACACTACCCCTGATCCCATCGCTGTTAAAACAGAACAGCTACAACATCCTGCATCCAAGCCTGAAAACTCTGCAGCTGACTGCCTGGAACATTACATAAGAGCAACTAACCCAAATTTATCCCAAAGGGTTAAAGACATTATCCTTGAGGCTCACAGACCTTCAACAAGAAAGAATTATGCAGCAAAATGGAAAAGATATCTCATTTGGAGTACTGCAAAGGGAAAAGATGTGTCACTGGTAAACCTAGCCAACATCCTGGAGTACTTGGCAGAGCTCTTCCATACAGGCCTGTCCTATTCCTCCATCAAGATACACGCATCAGCTATTTCGGCAGAATACAGCTTGGATCCCCCTGTCTTCTCACATCCTCTGCTCAGGCAGTTTCTGAGAGGAATTAAAAATGTAAAACCTCCTAGAAAACCACCATTGCCACCATGGGACTTGAACTTTGTGCTAGAAAAATTGACACTTCCTCCTTTCGAACCAGCAGCAACAGCAGAATTACAATACTTATCCTGGAAGACTGCTTTCCTGCTGGCAATCACCTCAGCAAGAAGGGTTTCTGAACTACAGGCATTAATGGCAGTGCAACCCTTCCTGATCTTCCATCAAGACAGAGTGTCCATGAGAACAAATCCTACATTTATGCCTAAGGTGGTATCCAGAGTGTCTTTAAATCAGGCTATCCACCTACCTACATTCTTCCCCAACCCACAGGACAGGGGAGAAAGACTGTTGCATACCTTGGATGTGCATAGACAATTACGCTACTACCTGGACAGGACCAAGTCCAATAGAAAAACTGACCAGCTTCTGGTAGCATATGCAACAGGAAGGGAAGGAAAAGCAATTTCAAAACAGACAATCTCCAAGTGGATAGGAAATTGCATT